>NC_079192.1:119435075-119735075 GCF_029499605.1 Hyla sarda
TGCAGTTTTCCTTAACTTTAGTAGAGATTAGACAAGAAGACGACATGAAAAAGTTCTGCAAAATGAAAGCAAAAGAATTACCACTCATCTCGCAGCCAAAGAGCTCAAAACGCAGTGTGCAGGCTCTGTGACAGGTGACAGGGTAGATGCGGATGTACTGCGCTGTGACTGGAGGACTCAGTATATTGGCCTTTCTGCCATCATTGTCTATGTTTCCATGGAAAATCTAAAGGAAAAACACAAAATACAGTTTACATTAACATCTATTTTCCTTAAATCTCATTCTGATAATCACTTCTCACCCAATTAAGGTTTAGGGTTATGTGCTTGTACAGATAGGCCACACCAGTGTTTCCCAACCAGGGTGCCTCCACCTGTTGCAAAACTATAACTCCCAGCAGGCCCAGACAGCCAAAGGCTGTCTGGGCCTGCTGGGAGTTGTAGTTTTGCAACAGCTAGAGACACCCTGGTTGGGAAACACTAGGCCACAGTATGGTGACAAAACAATCAGCAGGTTCTACTTTGAACCTGCTGTAAACATTTCATTATGGAGCTGCACTCAGTAAATGGCCAATATGCATCTATTACTCGAATAACCTACCGTATGGATGGCAGTGGAACTGGTTATACCTCAAAGAAGGTGCATCCACATTACTAGAATACAGACATTAGAGATGAGCGAACTTACAGTAAATTCGATTAGTCACAAACTTCTCGGCTCGGCAGTTGATGACTTATCCTGCGTAAATGAGTTCAGCTTTCAGGTGCTGTGGTGGGCTGGAAAAGGTGGATACAGTCCTAGGAGACTCTTTCCTAGGAATGTATCCACCTTTTCCAGCCCACCGGAGCACCTGAAGGCTGAAATAATTTACGCAGGATAAGTCATCAACTGCCGCGCCGAGAAGTTCGTGACCAATCGAATTTACTGTAAGTTCGCTCATCTCTAACAGACATCATGCAGCACAGAAATCCATTCTGGTTATTATCACCTAAATAAGAAGAGTAAGGCACCTCCTTAAAAAAAGCTTCCAGCGTAGAGCTTTACTTTAGCATACAACATTTTTTTCATGGTTCTCCTAGTTAGGGTGGGTTCACATTACGTTTTCACTGTACGGGTACCGGATACGGCTGGGAGAGGGGGGGGGGGGGGGGGGGAAAGGGAACGAAAACCGGGCGCTCCCATATGCCAGCTGGACCCGGCCCGTATCTAATGCATTTCAATTAGCCGGCCGGAGTCAAACGCTGACTCCTGTTGGCAGGTCTTTGCCCCGTATCCGGTTTTCTGACCGGAACTAAAACTGGGGTATACCGCGGTTCTAGGTCCGGCTAGAGAACAGAATACGGGGCAAAAAAAAAAAAGAGCCGACCGGAGTCAGCGTTTGACTCCGGCCGGCTAATTGAAATGAATAAGGTAAGGGCCGGGATAAGGGAGCGCCCGGTTTTCGCTCCCACAACCAGATCCGGCACCCGTACAGTGAAAACATAATGTGAACCCAGCCTTATCTGAATAGTCACAATAGAAAATACCCACCTTGTCTTTGTTCTGTCCTTCAACTTTGTAAAAAATGAACTCATGCCCATCCACACTGTATGCCACCTTAAACTCCTTCAGGTACTCTGCCTTGCCCATGCGACTGGCACCTTGAGTAATGATCCCAGATACTCGGATCTGTCTTAATAGGTTAACCTGTAGAAAGATGGAATACAAGAGTAAGAAGTCATAAGAAGAAATATGTTGAGTATGTGTCACCAGCACAGAGCAGTGGCTTTCCCCTCGCTCATATGTGTTAGCCATGGACACTGTTCTTTGGCCAACAACTTTCACATAAACAAGTTCAGAACACCCATGCTTGTACATGCTGTATCTATCTATATATATATAAAACTCAACGTGTGTGTGTGTGTGTGTGTGTGTGTGTGTGTGTGTGTGTGTGTGTGTGTGTGTATGTATGTGTATGCTCCAGCATCACGTCCAAACAGCTAAAGATATTAACATGAAACTTGGCACACATGTTACTTATATGTCAACAACAAACATAGGATAGGTGATTTAACCCTTACTCACCCCCATTTGCCAGGGTCGGGCTTTATGTTTAAAGTCCCATACAAGTCTATGGAAAATATATGTTACTGCATAACTTCCAAACGGCTGGAGATATTTCGCATGTTACTTATATGTCCACTTAAAATATAGGATAGTTAATTTAACCCTTAACTACCCACATTTGTGAGGATCGGGGGATTAAGTCCCATGCAAATCAATGGGAAATGTATGTTCCCACATAACTTCCGTACGGCTGGAGATATTTCAATACCTGGTGCACATATTACGGGTCGGGATATGAAGTCGAGATAGGAGGAGGTCGGGATAGGACAACAATATATGGGGATGGGATTTGAAGTCAAAAGCTTCCTCCTTTGTTGATTTTCCTCCCCAACAAGGATGAGGAAAGAAAAACCGGGCAACGCCGGGTATTAAGTTAGTATGTCAATAAAGAGAGAGCAGAGGGAGTTGCAAAACTAGCGGGCCATTCTACAAAATCAGTTTATGGGATCCTTAATCTTCAGGGTTTATTATGTCTTGCTAGCAATCCACTAGTAATTGTAAGCTTTGGAATTGATCAGCTCGGTGCTTATATGCAAACAGCTAAGTAAAAAGCATATCTTAAATTGCTTTTGTAGTAATTTTCCTTTACTTTAGTGTGATCAGGCTGAGCTTTAAAAAAAATGCTCTTACTTGCAGCTCTCCTCCACGGCTGCCATTTTGATGGTGCCTGGTCCCCACTGCTCTAAACTTCCAGGTCAGGTTGGTTGACAGAGAGAGCAGGGGTTGTGGTGAGGGCAAAAAAAAAAAAAAAAGCTTTCTAACTATGTGGATAGGAGAAGGTAAAGTACCCCGACCTATTGCTATTACAGCTCCGTTATGAGAATAATGAGAGCACAAGGTGACTGGTACCGTATTGAAACAGTTATGTCAAGAGAAAAACAGACCTAAAAATCACTGATATTTCTCGTATCTGAGACTGGCATACGTGTGGTTAAACTGTTATGATAGTGCTGGAGGTAGATATATTCACCAATTCACCTAGCACATAACAGTTCAGCACAATATACTAGGTAAACAGTACATGGTTACATAACCACAAGTCAGTTCTAATAAGTCGAGATGATGAGACAGGGTAAACATAGATCAAATAAGGAGATACGCATGAATCAAGAGAGCAATTATTATTTAGACTATATATAGAGAATTAGCATAAACCAACTGATAAAATGGAATGAGGAATAAACATGTGCTATTCATGTAACCAGAGAGATTACTGCAATTACTCATCTGATTACGTGGGTCACATCACTACGCGTTTCATGCCCCTCAATCATCAGGGGACAATAGGGGGCTGATGACAAGCAAAATAGCTTGCTTGGCAGTGATGGCCTATGGTGTGCTGCGGTCCATTAGCTGTAGCAAGGCCATGATTACAGAGACCATGCACTCTCCTTATCACACCAAGATCCTGCCCTCTAGAAGAGTTTATTGGATGGGACAACTGCTGTAGACTGACCCTCTTTCTTTGGGATGACTGGCTGCTTGTCTAGCCTCTTGGTCAAAGTTTATCCTATTACTTCCAGGAGAGATCCCCCACATGATCTATTTCCGTGACGTCCCGGACCGGTCACATAATCTACTGCATGATCTACTGCAGTGTGGGGATTCCTCTAGAAGGTGGAGAATGGATAGAAATGACCATTAACCCCTTAAGGATGCAGCCCGTTTTGGCCTTAAGGACACAGCCCATAAAGTGGGCATTCTAGGACCCCTGTTGGTCAGATAAAAAAATTTCACACCATTGCATGCTGATGGAATTGGAATAAGGACATAAACGGTGTTGAATATGGGGATTGTGATAGGATAATCGCAGTCACACTAACACACATAAGAATGCAGAATAAAATAATGACCATAGGAAAGGACCAATGCATAACATATTAGATATACATGGTAAAGGAAAGGACTTAATTTAACCTTAAAAAGATGTTGAGGATTTAAATCCATAGGTTCTCATTTATTAGCCCTCTCTTGACAAGATCTCCTCTCCTGGGAGAATGAGGAGTCACCTCAAGTACAGAAAGAGATGTCTAGGGTCCCTGCCTGTACTTTATAGACATGTTTAGATACCAGGGTAGCCTGTCCATGTTTCACATCATTGACACGTTCGCAGTGGAATGGAATTCCCTAATCATTTTTCACTACAGTCCTAGGGGCAGCAGTATTGACACAAATAGATTAACCCTTTGGTGCAACAATTCACAAAGTCCTTTAGACAGTAGGACCGACCGATTAAAGGGCAAATGAACATTTTTATTCTCCGCATAAAGGGGGAAGCCTGACAACCACTACAGCCAAAGTTATCATAAATCCGTGTATTTGATCAAGAATCAGAAGGTATTAGTCTGCTATATTAGCTATTGAACAACAAAAAACGTGGTCTCAAATGGCTGGAGGTGCTCAACCCCAAATGCAGTTGTGCATTTATACAGGGGGAGAAGATCCTGCCCTTGTAGTCTGTTAGGGGCGATCCCCAGCATAAAAATGCATACAATGGATGATGCCTGCAGCGGACTACAAGTGCCACAATAGAATCCTACACCAGATAGACGGTGTGGAGGTGTAACACTTAGAATAATAGGCATTTAGGTGCACTGCTGTGGTAGATGTAAACAATGACATTGGCTAACCAATGTAGTCTGCTGCAGGCATCCTCCATTGTATGCATTTACAGTGTATACAGAAGACGAAGTCCGCTTACTTCCCTCCAGTCCCGGGCAGGTCCGTGTAGCTCCTCCCCCTAGTGATGACATCATTAGGGGGCACAGCTACAGATGGGAGCCAGGCTAGTATGGCTCTGTGAGGCTCTGTTCACATTGTACATTTTGTATAATGTGAACAGACCCTTCTGGCAGTGTCATCCCAGATAGGGAGACTCCAGCTGTTGCTAAACTACAACTCACAGCATGCCCAGACAGCCAAAGGCTGTTTCCACACACCAGGAAAAACGCCCCAAACAAAAAAAAAAAAAAAAAAGTGCTAGAAAAATTGCCAAAATGCAGGAAAGAGCTGTGGCAGTTTTTCTGGAGTTTTTTTTTTTAGGTGTTTAAAAAAACTAAGTGGAAACCTAGCCAGTGCTGTGGAGTCGGGTCGAACAAAATTTTGGGTACCTGGAGTCTGAGTCGGCAAACCATGCACCGACTCCTACTAAATTTAGATTGGAATAAAAAAAAAATTAAAAAACAGCTAGTTTAAATGTCCCAATTCACAAAAAGTCATAAATAATGACTTCTCTACTGTAAGAATAAAGACAAATGCATGCAGTGCCTCACGTAACCGCAAAACGAACACGTTAAGTGACCGTGAAGAAGCATGCTTTTCATGTGCTTCACTATATGGCACACAATACTTATACTTTCCATAGTGTCGTGTCCTACTGTTACAGGGAACCCATGGGTAACCTAGCCTCTCACTGATAAGGGATTAAGTAACTATGTTTTTTGCAGATCTAGAGACACTTGTATAAGTGAAGGGAATGGAGGGTCAATAGTTCAAGACTGAAGCTGTAAACCATTGGAAAAACGGCTGCCATTCAGCTAAGGCTATAAAAACTTGTAAACTCCGATTGTTAGCTTAAACTTTAAACATGACTATGGGATTCTACTAGGGAAATCAAGTTTTATAATAATTGCCCCTTCCTGGATCCTCCCACTGCCCCACCTTCAGCAGCAGATCAGCACACAAAAATGAGAAGGCAGCAGTTTCTGCCCAACCACTCTCTTTGCTAGAAGAGCTTAGAATAACTTTGTGGAACAGCTTCTTGGATTCAACTGTGTTTATAAATACATTTGCATATTAATACAGAGGAGTCGGAGTCTGAAGTACAAAAAACTGCGGAGTCGGAGTATTTATCTTCTGACTCCACAGCCCTGAACCTAGCCTAATGCTGCCGTAATTGCCCACTGGCCCCTGGTTTTGCTTATGACGCACAGGTAGGTTAGCGTTAGGTCCCATGCCACTTGAGAAACCTTGGCGTTGGTGTGCAGGCTCAGGTATGTTCTTCATATAAGGATATACTGGCTAATGTCTCAATTTTAGCATCAGTGTTGAGAGTTAGCTAATGTCATTGTTTACATCTTCCACAGCAGTGAACCTAAATACCTGCATTATATCAGCTATGGACCAATTAATCCTTTAGGCCAGTGTTTCTCAAGTGTGGTCCTCAAGACCCCCCCCCCAACAGGTGATGTTTTCAGGATTTCCTTAGTCTTTTACAGGTGATATTCTGGTCAGTGAATCAGGCATAACCACAATTATATTATCTGTGAAAGACCAAGTCCTGAAAACATCACCTGTTAGGGGGACTTGAGGACCGCGCTTGAGAAACATGGAGAAATCGGAGATCACTGTCAAATAATGGATCCGCCTGAAGGATGGACCAGATTTTCTGTAGAGACTAGTACTGTAAACGGTAGATGTCTGACCATCATAAGTGCCAATGATATTTGAGTCTCCCTTTTTGGGCTACATGTACATGAGGTCCTTTTCTGCAAGTGTTTTTACATAACCGGATTAACAGAACAGCCTTTACCAAGAAAAGAGAGCCCACCATATCAGAAGATTTAGTTTCACATAAGCCAAACATTGAATCATGAATAGTGATGTGAAGGGTCGGTCCTTGTGAAGACGCTCAGTACAATATTTTCCGGGAAGAAAGAAGCTTTTAATCACATGGTTTACGCTTTTGAAGGCAAAGTCTTGTCAACTTTGGTTACACTTGTAAGTATAAGCATTTACACAGAGAAACAGGGACATTTCATCAGCAAAAATCAGCTAAACATCACTCCATATAAGCTATGAATGATGCTTTTTAATTAATTAAAACCAAGCAGTAGTCTTATAATGAAAGGATTAATCACATAGTAGGTGTGGTACTAAAGTGACAGGAGGCTGCGTCAGGGCAGGGTCTCCTGTATAAACACCATGGCATTAGGCAGTATGGCCCCGATCGGGGACAAAGCGTTTTCTTTGGGCCTATAAATGTTATATGAAATACATCATGCAGCATAGTTGGTCTTGGCAAGGTTATTTAACCACTTAAACAGGGATGTGGAAATCCTATCGCCCCATGCCCAGGACATGTAGTTTTGGACAGGTGAATTTTTCATAGACTGTTTTGCGCAAGCAGGGCCGGACCGACTTCACCTTTATTTTTATTATGCCGTTGTGAGGGACGCAAGTCTGCACCTCACACTGGCGCTTAGGGTGTATGGAGCAGGCTCCCGATTCTCGGCAGCTACTCGGCAGCCCCCAGTTGATTTCAGTAGGAGGGGACGCCGCTAATAGTAGGAGGGACAGCCGCTGTCAAAGTTGACAGCGGCGACTAAGACCTGTTAACCATCCCTGGTGGTCGTCCCACCCCCCCGCAGTGACATAGAAATGCAGAGCTCTGCTTATCCACTGACTCCAGATGCATCCTTATCTGTCTTATGCTGTTACTGACCATAATATGCTGTTTTCTTCCAGTGTGACCGTTTCCCTTTGCACTGTCCTCCATTTTGTTTGTTAACGAACATGCCTATATAAACCCCTTATGTATGCTGTTGTGTATGTACTCTGTTAATCTGAAGAAGGGGTAGTGTGTAAGTCATTTCTGTACATCAATAAAGTTACCAATACTTTATCTACGTGACTCAAGTGTGATACCTCTGACGAACCTATGAGTGCCTGCCAGCAAGGTCTTTTTACTCCATTCTTATTCCAGTTATCCTCAGGACACCGGCCAGTTGTTCCTGGACCTTTGGGCGCACAGGATCCCCACCCAGTTTTTATACCCCTATACAAGGTGATATGCGTATTTTTCATACACTCAAGGTGAGTGGCCATTCTATAGAGCCTGCACCCACTCTCTATAAAGCTCCCCCTTCCCTCTGCATTATTGGGGTAACGCACAAGGTGCCGCCCTTTTGTCTCTTTTTCTTATTCTATATATTTGTTATTACTAAATAAAATATTGATACAGTGACCCCCCCGACCTACGATAATTTCAACATGCGATGGCCTCTCAGGCCATCGCATGTTGAAGGCAGCATCAACATACGATGCTTTTGTATGTCGGGGCCATCGCATAAACGGCTATCCGGCTGCGCTGACTGCTTCAGTTGCCGCCGGATAGCCGTTTACGGTGCCCCGTATGCTCCGGTGACGGTCTCCTACCTGTCCTCGGGGCTCCGGAGCGTCATCTTGCCGATCCCCTCCATCATCACGTCGCGCGCACGCCGTCCTGTCATCCAATAGGAACGGCGTGAGTGCGTAGTGACGTGATGACGGCGACGGAGAGCGAGGATCCCGGGGAAGCAGAGATACCAAGGGGACGCGGCGACATCGATGGAGGGCGACATCCAGAGCAGTGGTGATGGGTCCGGAGTGGCGGGGACAGACGAGTACAGCTTCCTATACTTTACATTGCACGGATCCCTCAACATATGATGGTTTCAACAAACGATGGTTCATTTGGAACGGATTACCATTGTATGTTGGGGGACCACTGTACTCTTTTTTGTAAGTGACTCCAGTGTGCGTTTGTTTTTTGTATTATTGTTGGGAGTTCACACATTAGTGCTATTTTACTATATGGAGCTTTAATACATACATATATGTATTAATTTATACTTGATATATTACACTATAGCTCTATTATTTGTTTGCCTACTTCTATACAAGATAGCAAACAGGCAGGGACTACACACAGTCAAGTGAAGTAAACTGCTGTAAACCACCAACATAGTTTTAGCATGATTTTATGTCCACTTACTTTGTTCATGTAGAATAAATAGTAAAACAAAATAACATAGTGCATCAGCCACAAGATCCTCAATAGCCACCATAACAGAGACCAGAGGACTTTTCAAAAACAGTGGTATTTTTCATTATCACTTTTGTGATAATGAAAGATAAAGATACGTTGAGGGGTTTATTGTCCCTGGGTAAAAGAGTATAACAACTCTGAATGTGGTGTGGTGGATGGCAACAGAAGTAATAGTCAGTGCAGCTAAGCTATGCTCTTTCAGGCAGAATCACAACTGCTGCACCACCTCTCCTCTTCACCCTATTTAAGGGGTTATGCCAAGATTAAAAGGATCAGATCAACCACAACAACCCTCAAAACGTTACAAGAACTGGGGTTCCTGGTCCCCAGAGTCAATGACTGTCTATGCATGCTCGCTCCCACCTCTCCAGTCACTGCCTATAGAACAGACCCATACCGTAAAAAAAAAAATTAAATGAAAAAGCACATAACATTTTCCAACCAATTTTAATGATAAGATGAGCTTATACCTGAATCCAAGGGTGTTTGTCATAGCTACTTGCAGTCCATGCATTGACTAATCCTTTATTGTTCAACCTGGCAAGATTAGGGCCCCAGCGCTGTAGGCCGAGGAAACCATGGTAAAGGGAAGAAGCTGTGATCTGGGCATCAGATATGGCTCCACCCTCCATTCCTAATGCGTTTGCACAACCTACATAATTCAATGAAAAATACTATATTAGACATAAACACAAAAGTACCAAGATTGCCCAGTGTGTATATGTGTGTATAATATATTGAGCAAGGCGTAATAGAAATTTTATAACACACTTACGAAAGAATTTACTAAGACTGGTGTTTTATAGGTCATTCTTAAGTAATAAATCATCAAGAGTCGCCTAATATAAAATGTGGTTTAGATAGTGGATAACAAATTATGGAGTAAAAATCACTTACGCATTTGACAGGCTTTGCCAATATATGGCGAGACGCATTTACAGCTGTAATCATTGACAAGATTATGGCAGACACCTCCATTTTTACAAGGATATGAAGAACAATGATTCTCGCCTAGAATGACAATGTAAAGAATAATTTGTAAAAGAAAACATTAACTTATCCAAAATTACATAACATGAACATAGTAACTGAGCAGACAATACTTCCATAATGCTACTTAAAGGGGTACTCCAGTGGGAGAAAAAAAAAAATATTTTTTTTTTTATATTATTTTTTTAAATCAAACTGGCGCCAGAAAGTTAAACAGATTTGTAAAAAAAAAAAAAAAATGTAATCCTTCCAGTACTTGTCAGCTGCTGTATACTCCAGAGGAAGTTCTTTTCTTTTTGAAAATTTCTTTTCTGTCTGACCAC
Organism: Hyla sarda; assembly: GCF_029499605.1. Taxonomy (NCBI): domain Eukaryota; kingdom Metazoa; phylum Chordata; class Amphibia; order Anura; family Hylidae; genus Hyla; species Hyla sarda. Next base: position 119,445,304 of record NC_079192.1, read on the forward strand.
AGACATCTGATCTCTTCTGACACCTCTGTCCATGTCAGGAACTGTCCAGAGCAGGATCGGTTTGCTATGGGGATTTGCTCCAACTCTGGTCAGTTCCTGACATGGACAGAGGTGTCAGCAGAGAACACTGTGGTCAGAAAATAAATTCAAAGAGAAAGAACTTCCTGTGGAGTATACAGCAGCTGATAGGTACTGGAAGGATTTAATTTACAAATCTGTGTAACTTTCTGGCATCAGTTGATTTAAAAAAAAATAAATAAGTTTTCCACTGGAGTACCATTTTAAAAGGGAAACTCCAGTACTGCGGATAGGGGATAAGTGATCGCAGGGGTCTGCACAGTGGTGACGGAGTGGTGGTCGACATGTCCCCTCCAGCTCTCCCATAGAGATGCATGGAATGGGCGTGTCAACCACCACTGCTGTCACGCCCCCTCCCATAGACTTGACGTCACAAGCCTCTGCCTCGCATCGCCAGTCATCTGGCACGGAGCGAAGCTCGCAATGGATGTCTGGGGTGTCGCAGCCAAAATCGCAGGGGTCCCCAGTGGCGGGACCCCCGCGATCAGACACCTTATCTCCTATCCTTGGAAAGGGCATAAGAATGTCTAGGGGCAGAGTTCCCCTTTAAGTGCCAGACCATCAGCCATGAAGCCAGATTATCTGAATTTACAGACCATAAAGTTCAATAATGGTAAAATATTTTATATAGCTGTAAACTAGGAAATGCCTTAAAAATGCTCAAAGTGGAGTTTTCCTTTTAAGCAAAGCAAATTGGGAATGCTTTATGTGAAAAGTAACAATCCCTCAGCCTCCCAATTTGCCTTAGGTAAAACAATCAGGCTCAGTGAAATGCTAAATACAAATCGCCACTTCAGGAACGAATTTGAAGGTCTTGGGGAAAAAAGTTGATTTTCCAGGACTGTGTTCTCTAATCTCCAGCGGATTGTTGGAGTCATACGTTCAGTTCAATCAGATTGTCCTCTTGTGGCCCTCGGCACATACTGTAATCATTTCACATCATTACCGGCCCCAGGAAAAGCTTCAGATAGTTTATGTTAGGAGGGATTTTTCTCTGCACATTCCTTCTCTAAAGCCTCTGGAGTTTCTCACAAGGGAGGAAACTTAAACTAAGAAAACAGTGTGTGGTCAGCGTTGCTACTTTTCATGTGCAATTTGAACAATTACCGCTGATTTTCAGATTAACTTTGCAATTATAAAGATATGAACCTGTCAACACCCCCAGAACAGTCACCTGTCTCTAATTCTGCATAAAAGGATCATGATTTTATGAATACATCCGCAATTCTAAAAGCATTTTTAAACATTGCTTAATAAAAGAGAGCTCCTGCAGAGCCACAGGTAATTGCACCTCATTTACTCCCCATTCGCTCTACACACTAGGCCATTTGATGAAATCATGAGAACTAATTATTAAAAGATTCATTATTCTCCAATTATTGAGGCTTTTTCACCCCCATTTTCTTAAATGATTTTTAATTGTTCATAAGTGCATTGAATCAGAGTTTCCGCATATAGCGGAGCACTTCCAAGAAATGGTAATAGGCGTATAACAGCACTTTAGCTGAATAGAAACTTGTTATACATTAAGTTGTTTAACATAAAAGTAAATGTTCAACTTTTGCCCATTTGCTTTGTCCAGTTGCCCCCCACCCAATATCAGCCAAAGCAGAGAACCACCAGTTAGCTGATCATATACTATACGGATCCTGCCAGCCAACTACATCGGAGGTATAATGGGACCTTTTTGTAGCACTACAAATTGATTTTACCATCAAGCTGCAGTCCAAAGCCATACACTGAGCTGTAGGCAATCTTGTAGACTGCAGCTGGACATTCTCAGTGGATTCCGCTTGCAGCAACCTCTTTGACCTCAATGGGACATTTATTAGTTCACATCTTGGAAGTTCCGTAGTGGAAATTCAGACAAGGAATTAGATTCTGCTGGAAGATAAAACATGTTCAATCTTCTTTGTGGAATCTGACATTTGCTTAGGGCTTCTGTAATGGTGCATGCTGCAGCGCTGCTGCAACCACCTGACACATTTTCAAAGATGGCACTGGTCCAGGGGAGAAAAAGCAGAGTCTCTGCACTTGACACGGAGCCCCGCACCTCTGCAGTCCTGTCTGAGCAGCAGGTGCTGGTCACAAGAAGGGGCGCTTCTCTGCTTGATCCCCAAAGCACACGGGGGTAGTCAGTGCTGGGCAGCTGCACCAGGATGAAGATGCCCTGTAAAGATGTTGCAGATTGTGCGGCAGCAAGCCGAAGTGGGTGCCATAGCCTCGCACCTGGCAGCAGCAGCCTGATGTCTAAAGACATATGCAATTCTGTAGACTGCAGCTGTCACTCAAGTAGTGCTACAAAAAAAGTCACAGGTTAGTCTTCGTGTTAAGGTGGCCAGACACAGTAGATCGTAGTAAATAGGTTGATGTTTCATCAATGGTTGTACAAACTATCTTTTGGTAAACAATCGTTTCGATAATGTAGCCATGAACATTTTAGTCTAGGAGAAGGACGTGCGATCTTTTTCTCAACCATTCTTTCCTGGAAGATTGGTTATGTCCATAAACAAAGATCAAAATGCCAAACACTGGGTACGTTCACACGTACAGGATCTGCTGCATATTTTCCTCAGCCGATATTGCTACCCATTAAAGTTAATGGGTAGCAAAATCCGTTGCACAAAATTTGCAGCAGCTCCTGTACGTGTTCACATACCTTAAGGGTACATTCAGACGAGCAAATCCACAGCGTGTTTTACGCTGCGGGTCTGCAGCTGAAGGACTGCTACATGCTGCCTTTAGATGTGCCTGCTCGGAGCGGCAATACACCGCTACGAGCAGACACTGCTGAAATGTGCTTGTCGCCGCGCATGCGCGGTGTACTCGCACACATCGTGTTCTCTCTCTCCCTGCTCTCTGAGCTAGGCTGAGAGCAGCCGGGATGTGAGAGTATACTGCGCATGCGCGCGACGACTCGCACATCACAGTATGTCTGCTCGTAGCGGCTCATTGCCGCTCCGAGCAGGCACATCTAAAAGGGAAACCCCTAAGGGTACGTTCACACATGCATATTTTCTGCTGCAGATCTGCTTCTGCAAATTTTGCTACCCATTGGAGTAAATGGGCAGCAAAATCTACGCACGTGTGAACGTATCCTCAGGGTGCATTTATACTTAACAGTATCCTGCACATATTTGATGCACAGGATTTTATGCTGCCGATTTTAATGTAAACAAAATGACTGAACACATTGAATATGCGCAGGATAGTGTACGTGCAAATAGACCGTTAGAAAAGGCAAAAAGATGCAGCTCAAAATAACTAAAAATACAGGTGGGCATTATAGAGTCTGCTCATGGTTTCACTACCCGAGCAAAGAATTTAAGCCACACACACAAAAAAAAAAAAAAAAAAAAAGGTACACAGGGTTCATAAATCCAGACTGGCTATATTTCCGGAAAGCTTTATGTCATGAGTCATACAGTCAGAGCATTGCTACAGATTCTATTTCCCAGCCTGTTTAGATCTTGAATCCAAAAATACTTTTATACCACATGTAACACAAAAATCTGGTATAAAGGAAACACTGTGTTCTTTTCTTATGCTTTATCATTTGTTTTTGTTCTTTACTTATGCTTTATTATTTGTTTTGATCCATACAAAATCATTAAGGACAAGTACAGTTGCCATGTCAGCCGGATGCCCCTCCAGCTGGAAAACTACTTTGCCCAAATCATTTACCCACATTTAATAGAGTTTAACATTATGTCATTTCTCTAATACTCTCTATAACAGTAACTTACAATAAGGCAAATATGCTATTAGGGAAAACAGGTTATTTATACCAAACAATAAAATACAGCTGTAAAGTCAAGTTTAATTACAAAGATATTGGTGCACTACAAATAGAAGTCTTCATACTCACTGTTTTCACAGTTCTCTCCAAAGTAGCCAGGAAGACATTTGCAGGTATACTGGGCAAAAGTATCTCCTCTGCGAGTGTGGGACAGTTCCTGGCACTCCCCATTGTTGTGGCAAGGATTTGGTTGACATGGGCCTAAGAAAAATACAGTAAAGATTAAAAGCAAATTACTATGCAAAAGACTGCATTGTCCAGATGACATACAAATTGTGATGCAATGTAACAAAGGCTGTGTTCATTTTTGGCACAGATTTGAGATTTCAGATGAACTGGCTGATCCTCTTATCTCTCTCAATCTGAAAGAGGAGAAAAAGCCATTGCTAGGCACCTTTATCATTGGCTTATCTCCCAATGGAAAAAGGATTGCAGGGTTGAAATTTATCACTCTACTGATTTCATTTGCTGCCAGAGGGGAATCCGGAACCATCAGGTAGCTGGATGGTCATGCCTCGGCCATCAATGATGTGTTATGTACAGTCCGAGGCAGAAGAGATCAGAAACAAGCCCTAAAATCTAGCCTGTATTGAAAACCAAATTCACTTGCACTGAAGATGGTTTGTGTACAAAAACCTCGACCAACCTGTACACGCATAGGGGTGACATCAAGTCCAAAGAGAGGAGAGATGGACTACTACTCCACCAGCACTGCCAGCAGCCTGTTGTATTGGTTTGGTGTTCTAAGCTTTTACGTATATCTAGAACCAACTTGCAGCATACACTACATATGAAGAATTGCATTAAAAGGACAACTGCAGCGCAATATACACTTATCCCCTATCTACAAGATAGGGTATAAGCGTTTGATCGCGGGGCGATCCGACCGCTGGGACCCCCCGAAATCTCCCTAACGGGGCGCCACCATTAGCGCTCATAGTGAGCGCTAAGGCACGTAGAGTCAACCTAGAGGTCGACGTTGACGCCCAGTCTCCTCCCCGTCCCCATACAGTTCTATGGGGGAGCCGAGGAGGCACGAACGCTGCCTCCCCGCCTCTCCCATAGAGATGCATGGAGGAGGCGTGCCGGCCGCAACGTCATGCTGCGGCAGGCACGCCCCCTGCACGGGAGAGCCGCGGCCCCGTACAGGAGATCGTGGGGGGGTCCCAGCGGTCGGACCCCCCGCAATCAAACACTTATCGCCTATCTTGTAGATAGGGAATAAGTGTATATTAAGCTGCAGTTGTCCTTTAAGTCAATACACTTTCCCACCTTCCAGAATAAAAAGGTATACATGGATACATGCACACAAAAAGTTAGTAAACTGGCTCCATGTGGGGGTAGGATTTTAACACTGTTTGGAATTATTAGTTTGGAAATCTATATTGGTTTTAAAAGTAATTAGGTTCATGTTGCCCAAACCATTGGAAGCATAAAACAGCAACAGGTTCCCTTTATTAGGCCAATCAGTAAAAATCTGATATAGAAATAGTACTGCACTCCTTTCTGGTGGGTGCGTTGTGGAAGGATTTCTCAAAACAAAATAATCCACCCCACTCCAAAAGGTTAAATGTTGAAATAAGTGTTTATGAATCAATTATAGGCATTATATCTAACATCCATGATGTGCTAACATTGATCACAGCTATATGCACTAAATAATAAAGAATACACTTGCTTTAAAAGTGACCATTTCTTCAGTGTGCTGTAGCTTATTCTGTGTATGGATTACTTTAAAACACTGCAGAATTTCAGAGAAATCATAGTTTAAAAAAAAATATAGGGAAACAGAGCACCCAGTCACTGGGGTGGTCCCGGCTACTTCTTCCCATCCTGCTAGAATTGATTCATAGAGCCCTACATATTACAGTATTGGGAGACATCCATAAATCAGGCCTGGAGGGGGGAAACCAGCTGGGACCACCCACTGACTGGGAGCTTTGTTCCTGGTTAGTTTTTAACCTATAAAATTCCTCTGAAATGCTGCAGTGTTTCTAAGTAAATCTTACACTTTTGTAATGGAGGGATCTGTCCCTGTTTCATGCTGTCCGTTGTCAGTCCAAGTCAAATACTTCAACCTCGCAGAATCTTCAGCTCCAGTGTGGGAAGACGCAGACCACGCTGGACAGTGCAGTTTCCAAGGCAACCATAAGCAATTGTGGTACAGATGTCTCAGCAACCACACCGTCCAGTGTGGTCTGCATCTTCCAGCGCTGGAGATGAAAATCGCGCGAGATCAAAGTATTGGGCTTACACTTTAAGTATAAGGAAACATACACATTAGGGTGTTTTCATGTTCCTTATTCAAGCACCTTGCATATAATCAAGTCTTAGAACACTACACATCAAAAAAATCTTGTGTACACCCCTGTGCAGAACAGTTAAGCTGAAGAATCTTACACACCTCTACACACTTATAACATAGAAAAGATGACAGCTATTAAACTCACAACTTTCATATACACTAAAGTCAATCATAACGTCCATTATAACCATTTAGTTCCATAAAGAATTTCTGGACGAGTGGCTGCCAGTCAAACAAACAGCAATGATGTAGTTAAATTAAAGTGTACCATTTGAAACCACATAAATGTACTGTCTGTGTAAGGTTAGATGTGAAATGCTGAGCACTCGGGCCCCACGCCATGGTTGTGTTACCTTTCTCTGGTGTGTTGCAGTCTGTACCAGCAAACCCATCGGGGCAAATGCAGAAGGGCTCTTTACTTGAACTGACAAAACAGGTTCCTCCATTTAAACATATGTTTGTTTCACACGACTCACCTAAAAATGAAGGTAAAAACAAGAAAAACAAGAGATAAGCAAATTTTTATCTGGCCAGGTATATATTTTGCATTACTATATATACTTATCTAAAGCCCTGTTTACATGTGGTTTCACGCTCTGTCACTGGAATAGGTCAGGATACCATTAAATAGTTATTCTAATGTATAGTTATTCAAAACAGTCACTAGCAGACTACAGGAGGTTTGGTCTATGAAAGTCTATCGCTGTGCTGTGGGAACACTGTGGTTGGTGTATGAAATTAAGCTTTATTTTCATGTATTGTACATAAATAAAAAATGGTTTAGGCTGGTCTTGTATTTCTATAACTATCCAAGTACATACATATACTGTTTTCCTTACAATTCTAAACTCAGAACTTCCTCCTTACAGTGAGTAGGCAAATCCTCGCTCAGAGTTTACACAGGTTTCCATTCGTTCCATCTACAGTACTTTGGTACATTGGTCAATGAACTAACCCCGTAACTGCAAAGCTGGTTTTGACTTTGTAGATAGTAACACAACAATACATGCTAGGACAACCTCATTCATACAAACCCCCCCACCCCTCCAGAACCAAACCCTATACAAATAGGGGGACAAGCCATATCTAGACTTTTACATAGATGTAAAGTTACAAGAAATTATTGGCGTCATAGTAGATTGCAGTACAGTCTAAGACAATTGACGGATAGTAAGTTCAATATAGGGATACGTCAGCACTTCTGTGGAATCTGCGGTGGTGTACGAGGTAGGGTAAAGCCACAGGTAGAAGATAGATGATACAAAGCACTCACCAGTGATGCACGGTAAAAGGTTTATTATGCCATAGTGTAGTACAAGGACGCATTTCGGAGTGGGAGCCTTCCTCAGCTGTCTGCCTAGGCAGACAGCTGAGGAAGATTCCCATGCCGAAACGCATCCTTGTACTACACTATGGCATAATAAACCTTTACCGTGCATCACTGGTGAGTGTTGGGTATCATCTTTCTTCTAATTGAAGGGAAGTACCCAGACATTCTGGTAGATTGATACAAGACAGGAGGAAACTGCTTTAAAATTTCCATGAGGTGAAAACATTAGGTCATAAGCCCCTTGTAACGTACCGGTCAGGTGACAGGAGGTGGATCCACTGAACCAGAGGGGCGATGACACGGGCCGTACCAGGGGAACGGAATATAAGGGACTACTGGTCTTCACCAGGGCCCACCGCAAAGCGGGATGGTCTTGCTGCGGCAGGTAGCCCCCAGGTCGTTCCACCCGATAGCGACTCGACCCCTCTGGTAGCTGAGAATGGCGCGGTACAGGAGGAGCAGGCAGAAGCGAAGTCAGATGTAGCAGAGGTCAGGGCTGGCGGAACAGGTTCACAGGCGATAGTCAGGCAACAGATCAGGGCAGGCAGTACGGGTTCACTAGCGGTAGTCACGGGCAACGGGTCGGCCACAGGCAAGGGCAACACAAACACTGGAAATGCTTTCACTCGGCACAAGGCATTAAAGATTCGGCGAAGGCAGGAAGGGGCAGGAGACATTTATAGGGGCCGTATGGGCCAGGCACCAATCAATGGTGCGCTGGCCCTTTAAATTTCATGAAGCCTGCGCGCGCCCTAAGGAGCGGGGCCGCGCACGCCAGGAGACAGAAGCAGCACAGGAGGACAGGGCTGCAGGTACGGGGACACGGGATGCGGCGCGTGTGCGGGGGGGGGGGGGGGGGGGGGGGGTCAAATCAGCCACCACGCTAACCGCATCCCTGCGCTCTCGGTCAGCATGTCTGACCGGGAAGTGCCGGGACAAAACAGACGGGGGCAGGGGCGGCGAGCGCTCTGGTACGGAGGAGGGGACTGGAGCGCTCACTTTAACACCCCTAAAGTAATTTGTCCTTTGAAAACATTTTAGGGGAATCAATGCTGTATTTCCAGCCACAATTTTAGGTGAGGCCTGAAGCTGGCAAAAAACATAACATAAGTAATGTCAAGCACATTTTAGTACCGATGAAGAGCCTTCACTTTTGATCCGATACACATGTAAACTTGACAGAGCGTGCATGTGTTCTGAATAGAGAGAGGGAGAATGCTCCATAATTATGGCGGTGTCTTGGTGTTCTGCACCACAACATGTTTCTAAGTTTGACAGGTTGTAACACCTTGTTAAAGTGGTTATCCAGCATAAGGCGATTTTAGTACATACCTGGCAGACAGTAATGGACATGCTTAGGAAGGATCTGCGCTTGTTTTGGGCTAAATGGCTATGCTGTGAGATTACCATAACACTGAGGCTAGCTTTCTGTGAACTTGTATTTCCTGTTTTCTTGTTTGCCTACAAATCCCATGATACCATTTTCCTCCTTCCCACACATCAGCCACCTAACCCATTGAAACATAAATGAGCTGCAGACCTGTGGTCTTCAATCAGGATGCCTACAGCTGTTGCATTAGTTGCAGATCTATCCCTCCACCCATTGAAGCAGACAGGCTCCCTGTCATCAGCTGACTAGTGAGTAAGGTCTCGGCCAAATTGCAAGCTGGGAAAAATCTGAGACAGCAGTCATTTTGTATGCTGTTAATAAATATTGGGGTGAAAATCACATAAGAATTGTGAGAAAACCACCACACACAGGTAAAGACACTATATTATGCACTACACTAACTTTACAGCCCCTGTAGCATAGTCAAAAAAAATTCCCTGAATACCCCTTTAACTTCTATAAAATTGGAATGTCTTCCCAGATTACAGTTGGCACCCAAGAAATACTTCAAGACAAATATAGAATGGTTGAAAGAGTACACTGTATATGCCTAAAATCCCACCATCAGACAAGGATACCAACACCCCTTTCAAGTGTTAAGCTAAGGGTCGGTCCAGCACAACAGGCCTCTAAGTTGCAGGGCATATGCAAAAAAGGACCCAATTGTGAATTTTTTGGTGTGCCTGGGTAAATCTGGTAGAGTGCATATGAGGATAAGGCCCTAGTAAGCATGTGTGGGAGAAGCCAATCAAATCGTTTTTGTGAATGATCGGCAGAATTGGTCTGGGCACTTCTAGGCCAAGTGGATTAGGTAAAAGGCTCTTGTGGAATTGCATCTTGCTTCCCTTGTAGGAACGGAGCCAACCTGCTTTCTGGATCAGTTCTAGCAGTAAACAGCTTGCTAAGGATTTCTCAGTAAAGCCTATTAGATTACGAACTGACCACATGATATGAAATCTTGTCAACATATTAAATTGTGCAGGAAGGTAAGAATGTTACTACTCTATGGATATACCTGTCTACACGTGGTCAGATGAATGGCACAACTGAAAGCACTACACAGTAGTTATACACACACTATGCTTGATGGTACCAGCTTCTTCTAGTCACGTGAAGCTATATGTCGTAGCTGATCAGCACTATAATACAAAAGACAGGACAGCGAGGAGCAGCTTTTCACCTCCCCAACATTTCTTTGAGTGGCATTGCTTTAGCAGACTGTTGCACAACGGAAACAGGTAGATTGAACAGATGATCGTCCGGTGAACGATTATTTTGCCAGTGCAAACATTTTGGTTTATATTGCCCATTACAGTCCTTTCAACTGGCCATTCTTGATTAGTAACACAAAAAGATCACTCAAGAATGGTGACTATTGGACAAAAATATGAAACACAGTTAAGCTTATCGGTCAGCTTAAAATTTTGGTTAATATTTTTAGTCACATCCATAGGCACAAAAAAGGTGCAAACCATTACATTTCTCTGTATCTGTTGAACCCCTAGTTTTGGTGAAAAATACTGACTAAAAACAGATTGCCATATTGATCGCTATGTTCATGAATGCAGAAGACACTTCTTGTAACATTCAGAGAATTTGAGGAGTCCTATTTGGGGTTAATCCTACATACACAGAGTAAGCTGCTTTAAAACACAACTTGAAAAAAGAAAAGTGTATTTTTACTGTTTCTGACAATTTTGCCTAAATAGGAACAAAATAATTTGATAACTACAATGACCCCAAAAATAAAAAGCCATACATACATGTCTTTCACAAAAAAAAAAAAAAAAAACTAAACTTAAATAGAGTTAATAACCACATAAATAAAATTAAATAGCAATCCTCACAATTTAGCATTCCAAATGGTAAAAAAAAATGTTGGCATGGGCATTAAAGCCCAAAACATCCCAGTCATAAAAGGGTTACACTAGTCACAGTCATGTGATGGCGTGGACACCAGTTCTCAGTCTGTGTAGCCATTGTTAAGTACAAGTGAAAATGTAAAATGTTTATATGATCGGTGAGTAAAAGAAGGGTTGTCATAGAAAACATTTAAAAGCCACATTTAAGATGTCACATGTGAACAAGGTCTTAAATTATGGATGGAAAAACAATTATGGGGTGTGAATAATTTTAGCTGTAATTCTGTGAAGACTTCTTTAGGAAGGAAATAAAGGGTGCACTGTCTATTATAGATGGTCAACTGTTTGCAGGCATGACAAAGTCCAGCTGTGTTCTCTTGTTCATCAGCAAAAACATGAAGAGAACCTTTAAGAACCGTAAGCGTGTTTCTTGGGAAATGCAATCTGTGCTCTGTAAGTTATTTCACTGTCTTCCAACTTGTGTTCTATACCCCTCCTGACAGGAGGCAGAGGATAACATAAGGAAAGAGACTTTAAAAGTGAATGAACATCGTTGTGTATAAGGGAATTGCATTTACATACTACGTGCATCAGGCTCTGCTCACTGACAAAAATCAATTGACACAACAGCTAAAAGATAAGCAATAGTGACTACATTGTGCACCCTACGATATACTCAACTTGGCGACACCTCGTTAGTACAGACATGAAGCTAAGGTGTAAGTGACCACCTGTGGTTCCTTCTCTTTCAGCAGATGTGGTGACAGAACACTCCTGCTAAGCAAAGAGTGCAACAGTATTTTGGCAACAGCCAATGTTTGATTCTGTTGCATAGATTTCTGTTAGCAAAGACCAATGCCGGGCTTTAGAGGGAACTCTGGTACATAAGTACTTATCCCCTAGTGTCTGAATGTGGGGGAGAGGTGGTCCAACCACTGGGACCCCTACGATCTCTTACCCCGGATCTCCCCATGCACAAAGTGACCTCATGCATGGATTACTGTTGACCACCCTCTATGTGAGAGTCAGAGATACACGAGCACTATATCTCCAGCTCTCCCATAGAGATGCATGGAGGGGCATGGCGGCCACTGCTTTGTGGGGTGGTCGACAGTAATCCGTGCACTGAGCAGAGGTCGCTCCGTGCATAGGGGAGAGCAGGGGTGCCTGGCAGGAGATCACAGGGTTCCAGCAGATGGACCCCCCTCTATTAGAAGTATAACGAAGCTCTTGCACCCCCATCTGCCATGCACTAATCAGTAGACTGGTGTCAGTACTGGGAATGGCATTAGGGTCTTGGAACAATTACTTCTGAACCCCCATCTGTTCTCTACTGTGACCATAAGAAAAACAGGGGTACTTGTTAATGTGAGCTTACTGTAAAAAATATATTTCTTATTTCTGATACTATCCAGGACAGAGCGAAAATCAGTAGCTGAACAGCTGTAGTGCAACCACTTTCCATTAAAGAAGAGGCCAGGACAGCTGTGAAACATACCAAATATCACTAGAAAAGCCACATTTTCCAGAAGCTATGAAGCAGATTTACATTGTTATTGTGTGAGCAGTTCCCCTTAGCAGTATGAATGTTCTGATAATACACATGCAATCGGAATTTTCCCACAGTAAGACACTCGGCAGAGCTTTGGAACTCTAAGGATACATTTCACAATGCCATTCAGCCAGCAGAGGCCAAAATAGTGGCCTTTGGGGATGATATGCAGTTGAAAATTGTGTGCGCCGATGCCTAAGAAAGTACAGCAGACTGAACCTTCATATTAAATATACAGTCATGGCAGTAAATGTTGGCACCCCTGAAATTTTTCTAGAAAATGAAGTATTTCTTACAGAAAAGTATGCAGTAACACATGTTTTGGACAAAATTATTGGCACCCTTTCAAAATTGTGGAAAAATAAGATTGTTTCAAGCATGTGATGCTCCTTTAAACTCACCTGGGGCAAGTAACAGGTGTGGGCAATATAAAGATCATACGTGAAAGCAGATAAAAAGGAGAGAAGTTCACTTAGTCTTTGCATTGTGTGTTTGTGTGTGCCACACTAAGCATGGACAACAGAAAGAGAAGAAGATAACATAAGAACCAAAGTTGTGGAAAATATCAACAATCTCAAGGTTACAAGTCCATCCCAGGAGATCTAGATTTGCGTGCACAGTGCACAACATTAGCTGCAGTGCCATGGGTTGCAAACCTCTTGATAATCTCCCTGGGCATGGACAGAAGAGAAAAATTGATTAAAGGTGTCAACACAGGGTAGTCTGGACTGTGGATAAGCAGCCCCAAACAAGTTCCAAAGATATTCAAGCTGTCCTGCAGGCTCATGGAGCATCGGTATCAGCGCAAACTATCCTTTGACATTTTGAATTAAATGAAATCTGAGGATCACCAACAGATTTTGGGTCGCACTGTACAGCACAGTGTCAGAAAGCTGGGTTTGCATCTGAGGTCTTCCAGCAGGACAGTGACCCCAAACATATGTCAAAAAGCACCCAGAAATGGATGGCAACGAAGTGCTGGAGAGTTCTGAAGTGGCCAGCAATGAGTCCAGATCTAAATCCCATGGAACACCTGTGGAGAAATCTTAAAATTGCTGTTGGGAAAAGGCGCCTTCCAATAAGAGAGACCTGAAGCAGTTTGTAAAGAAAGAGTGGTCCAACATTCCGGCTGAGAGGTGTAAGAAGCTTATTGATAATTATAGGAAGCAACTGATTTCAGTTTTGTTTTCCAAAGGGTGTGCAACCAAATATTAAGTTAAGGGTGCCAATAATTTTGTCCAGCCCATTTTTGGAGTTTGGTGTGACATTATGTCCAATTTGCTTTTTTTCCTCCCTTTTCTGGTTTTGTTCCAATACACACAAAGGGAATAGACATGTGTATAGCAAAACATGTGTTACTGCAATCCTTTTCTGTGAGAAATACTTCATTTTCTTAAAAAATTTCCGGGGTGCCAACATTTATGGTTCATGACTGTATGAAAATGATGCTCACCTTGAAGTTTTTCGCTAGCCCAGTAGCCTCATCATCCCTGAAACCTAATCTTCACATCTATAATAATGTGTTACCGCTGGTTATATGGGGGTCAAGCCTAGTGACAGGTTCCCTTTAAAGGGGTAGTCCAGTGGTGAAAAACGTATCCCCTATCCTAAGGATAGAGGATAAGTTTGAGATTGCGGGGGGTCCGACCACTGGGGCCCCCTGCGATCTCTCTGTACGGGGGCCAGGCTCTCCGGCCAGATGTCGGGTGTCACGAAGCGGCGGCCGACACGCCCCCTCAATACATCTCTATGGCAGAGCCGGAGATTGCCGAAGGCAGCGCTTCGGCTCTGCCATAGAATTGTATTGAGGGGGCGTGTCGGACGCCGCTTCGTGCGGAGGTCGACACGCCCCCTTCCCGCGGGCTGTCGGGGCTCCGTACAGGAGATCGCGGGGGGGCCCCAGCGGTCGGACCCCCCGCGATCTGCAACTTATCCCCTATCCTTAGGATAGGGGATAAGTTGTTCACCACTGGACTACTCCTTTAAGTACAATGATTCGTAGAATACAGTAACACTTGGTACTTTTAACCTCTTGTAAACTTCTATTGCACATTTTACCTATATATAGCTCTGTATAAATCTGCACTATACAGCTTATACGATAAATGTGAATGGCAGCCAGTGGATCCCATTGACTTAAAGCATACCAGTCATATCACAGAAAAAAATAAAAATAATAAATATATATTACTCACTCTTACTAATACCTCCGTTCTGCTGCTCACTCATTCTGACATCCTCTTCTCAAGAAGGGGTGTGTCACGGGGAAATGCAGAGCTCTCCCTCAAATGACCATGCATTCACTTCCACCCTGAGTCTGCTGTGCAGTTCTGGGTCCCTGCAAGCTTCTCTGTAACCTCCTCCTCTGTTTTTAGACAGGAGTCAGGACAGGAGTGAGCACAGAGAAATGCTAGTCATGCCCTAACTTATTGGACTTTGTCCCAGCCTGTGCCTCAGCTGGGACAAAGATGATGCTGCAGCCGGACAGGATTATATTCTGGATGGTGTGGGGACTCCTAGTGGCCTTTATAAGCCAACTGAAGTTATAAAAAGGAGATACATTTCTTTATAGAGTATAGTGGAGAAAGTCCAGCTCAACCCCGCTTGCCAACTACGTCACGGACTGAAGCGGACTTCACCGTATGCAGAAAAGAACGATTGCCCAGCACGGAAGCTCAAATGCAAGTGCGATATTTTATTGATAAGCTGCAAAACACATGGACAGGCAGTAACGCGTTCTGATCGTCTCAGCGATCTTTGTCGTACTGATACATAGACTGTGTTCCTTGGGTTACTTTTATGGTGGTGGGGTCCTCCCTACACAGGTTAATCTATTTCATGTGTGGACGGATAACACCTCCCACCTTGCACAAAAAGCACAAGCCCACTTACAAAGAATAAAACAGGTATGGATTTGGTTAAAAAAAAAATAATTCATACAACAGATTCTTACTAATCATATGTAAAAACCTTCCTATGATCTAATTTGTAAAAAGTTAGAGTTAGTCTCAGCACGTTCTCCAAAATCCATATAAGTAATACTTGTAAATTGCCAGGGTAACAAGCTGATTACTTTAACAGGACAAAACATTGTTGTAAACCCAAGCAAAATGTACAAATTACTTATCAAAAACTACTAGAGTTTAAAATGACACAAACATTGTTCACATGTACTAGAAATATTATTGCATCAAAAATGATAATATAAGCACAATATGTGTCATAAAACAAACCAAAAAAGTAATGGACCTGAGATGTCGGATGGAAGAAAATCGATTTATAAAAAAAATAAAAAAAAAATAAAAAAAAATTTTTAATTAAGAATACATGAAAAAGGACACGTGGGAATGACTGCCACAAGGGGAAATGATGAGAGAAGATGATGAGAAAGTACAATACCCAAAAGGTGCAAATTAACAAAATATAATAAGTAAAATATTTGTAATACCCTAGTATACTAGTTATAGCCAAGAGAAAAATCCCCATATGTTCACATGTATCCTTAAGACAGTACAAATCCCTCTATAAAAGGAAAACTAGAAGTCATTTTTGGTTGATTATGCAACTTAAATAGTGGAGGATAACATCCTGTCTATTGTTCAGTCCAGCAGGACTCCTACTGTCAAGCTACATAATCCAGAAAACTTCTCTATTGAGGGGCTTCTGTTTGTGGTCGCCACCTCTAATGGGGGCGCTAACTCTCTCGATACCTTGTAAAAATAAACTTGCAGTACTGCCACCATGCTTTTCAGCACAGTGTTCACTTATCATGGAGACGTGTCGGGAACTGAAATGACGTATGTCAGATAAATGTTGTCCGATGCATACTTTCAAAGGGCAAGTTGTACATCCCACGTACTGTACATTACATTCCCGAAATGTCACCAGATATATCACATAGGGGGTATTACAAATATACTCTTTGATCCTGTATACATCTCCACTAGTAGAGGAACAAAACTCTTTCAAGACTAACATCAGACCACAACAAATGCATTTGGTATGCCCACATTTGTATGTACCAACATTCCAAAGCCAAGTGGGAATGTTCTTTTTTTCTAATGTGAAGAGACTTGGTGAAACTTGTTGGCCGATGGAAAGTGCTTTTTCGGAACACACCGATAGCCCGTTACTGATAGACTCGATATTAGTGTCTCCCGTAACTAGTGGCATTTGTGTATAGTTTTCGCGATTTCCTTGTAATCAATACTGTACTGTGTTATCAAAGTGATGGGTTGTCACTACGTTTGGCTGAATTCTTTAGACAAGTTGTTTACTATCTTTTGACCTTGCAATATTAATGGCACGATCGATCTTCCACTTCATGTAACCCCTATCCATTAAACACATACCTGCCTCATATGCCTCCTTCTCGAAGTTGCAGTCTAAGGAACAATTCCATACTTATATGGATTTTGGAGTACATGCTGAGGCTAACTTTTACTTTTTACAAATTAGATCATAGGAAGGTTTTTACATATGATTAGTAAGAATTTGTTGTACGATTTATTTTTATTTTTTTTAAAGCAAAATCCATACCTGTTTTATTCTTTGTAAGTGGGCTTGTACTTTTTGTGCAAGGTGGGAGGTGTTATCCGTCCACACATGAACTAGATTCACCTGTGTGGGGAGGACCCCACCACCATAAAAGTTACCCAAGGAACACAGTCTATGTATCAGTACGACAAAGATCGCTGAGACGATCGAAACACGTCACTGCCTGTCCATGTGCTTTGCTGTCTATCAATAAAAGATAGCACTTGAATTTGATAACTTTTTTGGTATGAAGTATATTAGAACGGTTTATGCTTTGCCAAGATGTACAACATATAAATGTATAGTATAGTGAATGGGTTTCCGTTCACAAATTCACACTTCGGAATTTGTGAACAGAAAATCCGCTTGGAAATTTACACCTGAAGAAGAATGGTGTTTCTCTTTCTTCAGGCGGAAATACTTGCGGAACACATTGCAGTCTATTGGAGACTGCAGTGTCCGCGCGGTCCTAGCGCCGACTGATTCAGTCGGCGCTGGTCGCACTCAGAACCTCTAGGCGGAAATTTTCTGCCTGGAGATTCCGTAGTCTGAACCTAGCCCAACACTGCCCATTTAAAGTTAGTGTTTTCCAACCAGTGTACCTCCAGCTGTTGCAACAACTCCCAGCATGCCCAGACAGCCAACAGCTGTAGTTTTGTAGAGGGACACTGGTTGGGAAGCACGTACTTAAGAGGACTTTTTTTCCTCTCTTTCTTAATGTCTGTTGTACTTATATTGCACAGCACAGATGTGAACAGAGCTTTAATCTGCGTACAGACATAAAAGAGGACGATTACACGTGTAGATGACAATTACAGTATAAATTACTTTTAGGCACAGTACAAAATGTAGATTCCAGCAGAACAAAAGAGCAACCATAGCTGATGTCACTTTATAACCCTAAATTATCCTGTGATAAAGCTGCGGCTATGCATGAACAAGAGATTTATGGGGAAGTGACTGTACGGACAACACATCACGCAACTGTAGTTACATACATGGGAAAGTTTTGCACTCTGTAATTGACACTATGGTCCTGGAAATGCACTGGATGTACACAAATGCTGACACTTCAATTTACATGGAGGCTATATAACCCTTGTTTCTTAATTTTAGCTCAGAAGGATCCCTGGAGCCTCAAAAAGCTGTCATTTTTTCCAAAACAGTCACAGGAAACAGTGGTCACCGTCTACATGTTATGAAGTGGAAACACCTGAAATTGGCAACTTTGCTGCTGACACATGAATACTTCGGTCTAGGACAAAATGTGGTTTTACACAAATTTGATATAGAAAATACCTGAGGTACTCCACCCCAGACATCTTATCCCCTATCCAAAGGTTAGGAGATAAGATGTCTGATAGCAGGGGTCCTGCCACTGGGGAGCCCCGCGAACTCTGCAGCACCACCCCGCCGTCATCACTACAGAGCACACTGAATCTGTTAATGATAACGGGGCGATGCAGGGGGCGGAGCATCGTGACATTGTGCCCCACCCCCTTAATACAAATCTATGGGAGGGGGCGGGTCCAATCACCACACCCCCTCTATTAGACTTTAACTGAGTGGGCGGAACGTGACGTCGCCCCGTCATCACAGAGCCAGTGTGCTCCGTAGTGATCATGGCGGGGTGGCGCAGCAGAGATCTCGGGGGTCCCCAGTGGCAGGACCCCCACGATCAGACATCTTATCCCCTAACCTTTGGATAGGGGATAAGATGTCTGGGGCGGAGTACCCCTTTAAGACTGTTTACTTGCAGTATTCCCTAGAATACCTCTTATGTATGCGGCCATATGGATATATATTGGCCACTGAATTCCATCATAAACAACATATAACACACTGTAGACAGTGATTTATTAAAGGACATCTGCAGCGGAAAACACTTCTCCCCTATCCACAGGATAGGGAATTAGTGTTTGATCGCGGGGGTCCAAATGCTGGGACCCCCGTGATCTCCTGCAGGGGTCCGCGGCTCTAACGCGGCTCTCTCGTGCAGGAGGCGTGCCGGTTGCAGCATGACACGGCCGCCAACACGCTCCTCCATGTAACTCTATGGGAGAGGCAGGGAGGTAGTGTTCGGAGGGGGTGTAACAGTCGACCTCTCAGGTCGACGCTAACCGCATTTGCGCTCACACTGAGTGCTAATGCCGTTGCCCCGTTTAGGAGATCGCGGGGGGTCCCAGAGGTTGGACCCCCCGCGATCAAACACTTATACCCTATCCTGTGGATAGGGTGTAAGTGTTTTCCATTGCAGTTATCCTTTAAGTCAGTGTTTCCCAACCCAGTCCTCAAGGCACACCAACATTCCGGTTTTTTTCAGTTACTCCATTGGAATAGAACACTGTGTTGGTGTGCCTTGAGGACTGGGTTGGGAAACACTGCTTAAGTTACATTATTTTTAACATACAATGCAGCAGTCTGGATCTAAAGCATGTGTTTATGACTGGAAGATCCATCCAGAGTGGGCATTTTACTGTTAAAACTCATGTATTACTGACATTCATGCACAGACTGCTTGCCAATAGCGCCTCTCTAGAGTATAGTGTGGTACTGAACTGCTCTCTTCCTGTGCCAGGACTAGCTGCTTCTCTGGACACCAGGTGAAGGCAGCTCCAAGTTGTTTTTCTAAAACATTATATTGTATATGGGGCCGTGAAGAAACTCCTGTCCTCTATCTCTAAAATTGATTTGCCGCTTTTATTTCTAACACTTCTTCTATTTGGAAAGAATTGTTTGTTGGTTTTGTTTTGTTTGTTTTGGTCATCCTGGAACCAAACAACATTTCTAACTTGAGGGACCATTCTACTTTCTTTATGATGCCCAACCTCTGGGACCCTCGGTCATCTCCAGAATAGGACCTCGAATCTCTGCGCTGCATAGAGCGAAGGGTTGGCGTGCATTCTCTTTGGGAGTGTCGGAGATACGTGACTGCTGTCCAAGAGGTAGGACCCTTGTGATCAGACACTTAGCCCTTATCCATAAAATAGGGGATAAGTTTTTTAAATCACTGGAGCACCCTTGTAAACTTAGAGTGTAGAGACCACCAGTGATTGCCGTAACAAAGTGGCACCCATGTCTGGCAGAGTTCACTTTTTCCTCAGCACTGTTAGGCTAGGTTCACACTGCAGAATTTCTGGGCAGAATTTTTGCCGGAGATCGAGCCAGCGGTGCTAGGACCGAGCTGACTGCATTGCTGCCCCAATAGACTGCAATGCATTTCTGAGTGGATCTTTTGGGAGATCTGCTCAGAAATGCATTGCCATCTATGGGAACGGCAATGTAGTCCGCAGGCTTGATCTCCGGCAGAAATTCTGCCCAGAAATTCGACAGTGTGAACCTAGCCTTAGGGGCTATTCACACGGCAGAATTTCCGCTTGTAGAATTCCACCTCAAATTAAAGCCCATAGACCTCTATGGGATTCCACACTCTCATTCACACTTCTGAATTTTACACTTGCAAGTGGAAATTCAGGAGTGTGAGCGGGAGTGTGGAATCCCATAGAGGTCTATGAGCTTTAATTTGAGGTGGAAATTCTGCTGATTGAATAGACCCTTAGGCCTTCTTTCAATAGCCTTAAAGGGGTACTCCACCCGAGACATCTTATCCTCCATCCATAGGATAGGAGAAAACATGTCTGATCGTTCCGCCGCCACGCCCCCTCCCATAGACTTGTATTGAGGGGGCAGGGCGTGACGTCACGATTCTCCATCCCCTGCATCACCCGTCAGCCACAGAGTGATCCTCGCTCTGTGCAGCTGAGAAACGGGGGTGCTGCAGGAGAGATTGGGTATAAGATGTCTAGGAGTGGAGTGCCCCTTTAACTTTCTAAGGAGAGCCAACCTCCTCTCTTGAAGGAAAATTGCTCCCATCTATATATAAACTTCTAAGATATCTCTTTCATGTCTGAGAAGTATAATAAAGTGAGCCTCCTAATAGCAAAGATTTTGTCTGAACAGTCTGGTATGCAATTCTTAAAACTATCAACAGAAACATGATGTACATTTGGAAAAGATCATTCCTAATGTTTTATTGGGAAAAAAAAAATCATTCCTAAAGTAAATTTTCGCCAGAGTACTCGGGGTTATCCAGGGAAAAACTTAGAGAGATCTCTCTCTCTCTCTCTCTCTATCTACTGGCTCCAGAAAGTTAAACAGATTTGTAAATTACTTCTATTAAAAAAATCTTAATCCTTTCAGTACTTACGAGCTTCTGAAGTTGAGTTGTTCTTTTCTAAGTGCTCTCTGATGACACGCCCAGTTTAGAAGAAAATCCCCATAGCAAACCTCATCTAAACTGGGCGGTTCCCGAGACACCTGTCATCAGAGAGCACTTAGACAGAAAAGAACCACTCAACCTCAAAAGCTCATAAGTGCTGAAAGGATTAAGATTTGTTTTATAGAAGTAATTTACAAATCTGTTTAACTTTGTGGAGCCAGTTGATATATAAAAAAAAGTTTTTTCCTGGATAACCCCTTTAATGGATCCGATACTGATTTTAATGGAAGTCAATGGTCCATTATCTGTTATTATAAGATATTTGTAAAATTAACTGCTCGTAGAAATAACTGATGTTATTCCCCCTTGTCATAATCTTCCCCTGTCACAATCCCCCCCCCCCCCCATCACATTGTCCCCCTGTCACATTTTGTACTGCAACATAGAGCTGGGCGGTATGAACAAATGTGTGTATCACGGTATTTTTGTAACTTATGGTGGTTCCACGGTATATAATGGTATTCCCCCCCCCCCCCCCCCCAAATCATGTGACCCCCACGAGCGCTGTTCTGCTCCCCCCCCCCAAATTATCAGAAAAGCGCTGCGCTGTCACCCGCAAGTGCTGCCCTCCTGGTCCTCCTGTTTGTTGCGGGCCGCCAGCACTGGAACTCTATACTGTAAGCTGTATCCCTATGCCCAGGCTGCAACAGATAAACAAAATAAACTTTAACTCACCTCCCGTTGGTCCGGTACCAGCCTCACCTGCTTCATGGGGACGTGAATGTCGGAGAGCCGTCAGCCTATCACTGGCCGCAGTGATTTTCCGCCTCGGCCGGTGATAGGTTGAGCGCACTGCAACAGGGGAAGGTGAGTTAAAGTTTATTTTGTTTATCTTTTGCAGGCCAGGCATAGGGATACAGCGTACAGTACAGAGCTCCAGCGTCGGCGGCCCGCAACAAACAGGAGGGCGAGGAGGGCAGCGCTTGCGGGTGACATGTGATTAGTTCCTCGATGGGGACAGCACAGTGCTGCACTGATAATTAATTGGGGTAGGGAAGCAGAATAGAGCTCGCGGGTCACATATGATTAGTTCGCCGATGTGGGGATGGACAGCGCATCACTGGGTTGATAATTCATTCCCAAAGGGGAGGGGCCCAACCGGTATTGCGGTATGGGAAAAATTCATATCGTGCCTGACAAAAATTTGGGTATTCAATATGAACCGGTATACCGCCCAGCACTACTGCAGCAATACACTAGGTTTCCCGGGCGGTTTTAAAATCACCAACCTACTGTGTTTGCTGCTGAAAAAGACCTTTTCCCCTTCAGCCAATCACTGGCTTGACACGTGACATCGCTGTGGCCAGTGATTGGCTGAAAAGGGAAAGGTCCTACTGCTTGTATGGAGAAGAGATGAGACATCGGACCTCATGGAGGGAAACGGCATCTACAGGGACCGGGAGAAGGTGAGCAGAAGGTTCCCCTCCACCCCCCCTTCTCCCTGTGCCCTTTTACTTAGCTCAGTATTTCTCTACCAGGGTGCCTCCAGCTGTTGTGAAACTACTACTACCAGCATGCCCAGACAGCCTTTGCCAGTCCGAGCTTGCTGGGAGTTTTAGTTTTGCAACAACTGGAGGCCCCCTGGTTGGGAAACACTGACTTTTTAGCATTTAAATCTGTTTTTTACCTGCTGTGGCCGGCCCCCGCCTGCAGCAGCATGTGCAGAGCAGATAATCGCAACTTTTCAGTTTTCCTGGACAGGGTGGGGCGTATTGCTATATCGCAAAAAGCAAAAATTTTGGTTCGAAAAATTTCAATTCGATTGCTTTTGCAATATTTTGTGCAGCCCTAATTTTTTTGTTTTTTGTTTTCTAACTTGATATTGCTCTGTATTTTCTGCTCAGATTCACAGACTGGGAAGGGGAGTTCCCCAGCAGGCGTGACATCATCTGAAGCCATACAGGGGAGAACTTCCTCCCTCACTCTGCTACACACAGAGCAGTTCAGTGTGAGATCAGCTATGATTTGCTAAGCCTGCAACCCCCGCCCCCACCCCTCAGTACTCCAGACTGCATTTCCTGTGTTTGGACTTCTGCCAGGCCAGCAGGAGTCCAAAGTCTGTGCAAAAGATAGGGGGAAATGTGCTCTGGACAAGTAGGGAGACACCTAGTGGCAGCTTTTTAAAAACCCAAATAAAACAAAGAAAACTTCATTTTTTAAAACAAAGTACATTAGAAAGATTTTTATTTACCATAAGGAGTGCAATAGCAAAAAAAACAGTTTTAATGACAGTGCCCATTTAAAGGAGTTATGTAGTGAAATATACAGAACTCCTGAACGGGACCCCGGCTGTCTGCTCGGAGTGGGCGTGCCAACCTGCCTCCTTTATGTATCCCATAAAGATACATGGAGGGGGGAGATTCGGCCGCAGCTTCCTACGGGGGTCGGAACGGCCGCTTCCGGCAGACTGCTTATTCAGGAGATCGTGGGAGGTGCCGGCAGTCGGACCCCCAGGATCTATAACTTATCCCTTTGGATAGGGGATAAGTTATATTTCACTGAACTACTCCATTCACTTCAGTTTCATGCTGGAATAAAGTGCATTTCTAGTAATAAAGAAAACAAAAATATATGCCCTCTCCGAACCACTCCTCTATACAGGGGAGACCAGAATCAGGAAACGGAAAAGACAAATGTGGAAGAAGAGTAATGCCACTATATGGCTTTTACGTGGGGCGTTAGGGTTCATGGCAATAGGTAACAGGACAGATCATATTTACACAGCCTATTAAACAATAGGTGATTGTAATAGAGAAGAAACAAGGGAAGTTGTACCCGGTGGGTATTTATCAGCGTGTTACACTGGCACATTGTTCTATGTGTTCTTAGAAATCAGAAAGCCCAGACCCAGCATATATCCCTGTATTACTAAGCAGAATATCAGGTCGGTGCTGGCTGATCGGCTCCTATAGGCTGCTTGGCTTCTAGCATGATCTCATTCTCTCGCACACAACGCCCATTAGATGTCAGTGATGCTAGAAAACAAACTCCCACTGGTGAAAACTCCCTCTGCCAGCGGAGATCCATCCAAATGTTACTCTTCTAGAAGCTCCTTCCATTGGGCTTGTATACGAAGTCACAATATTATTGGTAAATAAGCAAGTAAAAGGGAAACAAACAAATTCTATTTATGTTTATTTGCTACAAAGGGGTAGTCAATATTATGCAGTAGTATATACCAATCAGCGTGCCTCCAGCTGTTGCAAAACTACAACTCCCAGCATGCCCGGACAGCCAACGGCTGTCCGGGCATGCTGGGAGTTGTAGTTTTGCAACAGCTGGAGGCACACTGGTTGGGAAGCATCGGTCTATAGGGTAAAGACACCAATCCTGAAGTATCTCTCTCTGTTTGCAGCACAAATATATCTACTGTTCTGTTATCTGCCAGTCGGGCTGATTATTAAAAAAAAAAATATATATATATATATATAATGAAATTAATTATTATTATTATTATTATTATTTAAAAAATAAATTCTTACTTTATCTCAAATATACTCAGGTCGGAGCACAGATATACATAGTGCTCCATAATCTCAAATTCCCTTTACTTAATGCCCTGTTGTAGTTGGAAGGCACTACCTAAACCTATTCAGAAGTATACCGCAGAATGATTTTAGAACAAGTCATGCTGTAAGTGGGCGGAGCTTGTTTATCGACTACAAACCATCCGGCCAGGCGAGTATAGATAGGTGTTCCTCCTTAGAGTCAATTACAGTATAAACAAAAAGCGACACAGCGCCCTAATCTGCCTTTATTAATTAGTCTTAGCTCCCAAAATATCCAGGGGTGGAGAGGATAGCATCAAATGCTTAAGTCACTTAGAACCTATTACTGGATAAAAGGAGAAAGACTTGGCTGCTGATAGCTGGGATCAATGGAGGCCAGGAATCTTTATATTATAGATGTAGAATGACGTTCAGGCAGTAGAGGCTTTTTTTTTATTAGGCATTTCCACCTGCTATACTTCCAGTTGTCCTAGGAGAGTCCTTAGGCTGTGTTCACATGTTCAGGTTAACAGCAATTACTGACTACAAAGCCAGTAAAGGATCTGAAAAGTGAAGTCTCAGTTGTTTTCTTTATACGTGTTCTCCATTTAGGATTTTTTACTGGCTTTGTATTCAATAATTGCAATTAAAAACCTGAACGTGTGAACACAGCCCTAGCGGCCTATTTAAATAGGGGGAAAACCCCAAGTACACACACATATATATATATACACATACATATATACACACACACACACGTGAACACTACCCTGGTGGTCTATTGAAAGGGGCAACAACCTAAAATATATTTATATGATACTTGGGATAGTAATATAATATAATATATATATATATATATACACACACACACACACACACACACACACAATACTTGGGTTACTTTTAAGAACATAAAATATTTATATTTCCATGTTTAGTAACAGTAACCCCAATGATATAACACTACCACCTGACTCTAATAAAAAAAAATAAAAAAACAATAGATCAGGGTTTCTCAACCAGGGTGCCTCCAGCTATTGCAAAACTACAACTCCCAGCATGCCCTGAAAGCTGTTGCAATACTAGAAACGGTCAAGTGTTGCAAAACTACAACTCCCAGCATGCCCTGAATGCTGTTGCAATACAACTCCCAGCAGCACGCCCTGTCAGGTGTCGCAAAACTGCAACTCCCAACACGCCCTGAAAGCCATTGCAATACTACAACTCCCAGCATGCCCTGAAAGCCATTGCAATACTACAACTCCCAGCATGCCCTGAAAGCCATTGCAATACTACAACTCCCAACACGCCCTGAAAGCCATTGCAATACTACAACCATTCAGGTGTTGCAATACTACAACTCCCAGCATGCCCTGAAAGCCGTTGCAATACTACAACCAGTCAGGTGTTGCAAAACTACAACTCCCAGCATGCCCGGACAGCCAACGGCTGTCCATGACTACATCTTGTTGGGGGAAACACTGCGAAAAGATCAACTCTGAGGTTACTGTCCCTTTAAATCATCAACCGATCTGCTGCAAAACAAGTTTCCCAAATCCATAGAGCTTACAATGTGTAGATCTCTATAGAGTCATGGTCACCCTGTAATCTGTATACACTATATATAATGGTCACACTGCCCAATGACAGGGAAGCTAAAAAGGAGTCAAGACACCCTGTCCCTAAAAATAGAGGTCACCTGACCCCGACTTACCTTCCACCCTGAGGAAAGCCCAGAAAGTGAGTAAAGTGGTGAGAAGTGTCCCGGCCCGGTGCATGGTGCTCGGCTCCGCTGCTCTCGGATTTTTCACTGTTCCGGGAGGATTTCACGCTGGGACTCTACCCCGAGCCTGAGATTGCGGCTTAAAGTCATGTGACCACCGGGCTCAGCCAATCAGCGCGGGTTGTGAGGCAGAGGAGGCAGCTGAGCTGTGGATACAGAGAGGGAGGGCTCCCGGCCGGGGACTTGTTGTGTCTGCTCTCCTCCATGCCGCCCCGTATTGTCTGCCTCACCGTCACCAACTTCTCGCCTCACCCTCACACAACAATGGAGGAAGCTTACCTGGGGAGGGGAGACGAGGGCACTAACTATTACTATCCTATTACTATTCTCTCTGTGACTATTGCATTCTGTTGTAGAACTACAAGTTCCAGCAAGTTCACCTGTCTTCAGGTCGTGTGTAGTATTACAGCTCAGTTCCATTGGAGGGAGTTGTAATACCACACACAACCTTAGGACAGGGGTGGGGCTGTTTTTTTTATTTATTTTTTATTTTGTTTTTAAATCCGCTTTATTTTTCTAACACTGTAAGGACGCAGCATTTTATTTTCTGTTTTCCTCCCGCACCTTCTGATATCAATAATACTTTCAATATTCCACCCATATAAGGACCCTTTTTATTTTTTTTTATTTTTTTACTGTGTAATGACATCATCCGTTTTACCACAAAATCTATGGCAAAACCTTTAAAAAAATTATTTTGTGGGGCAAAATTATAAACAAAAAAAACATTTTGCCACCTTTTGGAGGGTTTTGTTTCCATGCAGTGCACTTTTCGGTAAAAATGACATTCATCTTTATTCTGTAGGTCCATTCCGTAGTTCTTGTCAACTAGTTTAACCCCTTAAAGACCAAGCGTTTTTCTGTTTTTTCACTTTTGTTTTTTCCTCCTTACCTTTTAAAAATCATAACCCTTTCAATTTTGCACCTGAAAATCCATACAGTGGTTGTTTTTTTGTTTTTTTTTGCGCCACCAATTCTACTTTGTAATGACATCAGTCATTTTACCCAAAAATCTGCAGCGAAAAGGAAAAAAAAGAATAGTATGACAAAATTGAAGAATAAAAAATGCCATTTTGTAAATTTTGGGGGCTTCCGTTTCTAGGCAGTAAATATTTTGGTAAAAATTACACTTTCTCTTTATTCTGTAGGTCCATACAGTTAAAATTATGTCCTACTTATATAGGTTTGATTTTGTCGTACTTCTGTCATCTTCTGTCCCCTATAACTTTTTTTGTTTTTTTCGCGTATGGGGCTATATGAGGGCTCATATTTTGAGCCGTGATCTGAAGTTTTTATCTTTTTTTTTTTTACACTCTGGTCCTGCCAGGCTTTATCATTCTCAGTGCAGGAGCCCCTATGGAAGGAGAGGTAAGCCCACAGGCTACCTCAGCAGTGGATCGCCCCCCCCCCCCCACACCCCCAGCCGGTATGACGCTATGTTTTGCTATACACATGTTTATTCCCTTTGTGTGTATTGGAACTAAACCAAAAAAGGGAGGAAAGAAAGCAAATTGGACATAATGTCACACCAAACTCCAAAAATGGTCTGGACAAAATTATTGGCACCCTTAACTTAAAATATGGTTGCACACCCTTTGGAAAAAAATAACTGAAATCAGTTGCTTCCTATAACCATCAATAAGCTTCTTACACCTCTCAGCCGGAATGTTGGACCACTCTTCCTTTGCAAACTGCTCCAGGTCTCTCTTATTGGAAGGTGCCTTTTCCCAACAGCAATTTTAAGATCTCTCCACAGGTGTTCAATGGGATTTAGATCTGGACTCATTGCTGGCCACTTCTGAACTCTCCAGGGCTTTGTTGTCATCCATTTCTGGGTGCTTTTTGATGCATGTTTGGGGTCATTGTCCCTGAAAGACCCAAGATCTCAGACGCAGACCCAGCTTTCTGACACTGGGCTGTACAGTGTGACACAAAATCCATTGGTAATCCTCAGATTTCATGATGCCTTGTACACATTCAAGGCACCCAGTGCCAGAGGCAGCAAAACAACCCCAAAACATCATTGAACCTCCACCATATTTCACTGTAGGTACTGTGTTCTTTTCTTTGTAGGCCTCGTTCTGTTTTCGGTAAACAGTAGAATGATGTACTTTACCAAAAAGCTCTATCTTGGTCTCATCTGTCAACAAGATGTTTTCCCAGAAAGATTTTGGCTTACTCAAGTTCATTTTGGCAAAATGTAGTCTTTCTTTTTTATGTCTCTGTGTCAGCAGTGGGGTCCTCCTGGGTCTCCTGCCATAGCGTTTCATTTCATTTAAATGTCAACGGATAGTTCGCGCTGACACTGATGCTTCCTGAGCCTGCAGGACAGCTTGAATATCTTTGGAACTTGTTTGGGGCTGCTTATCCACCATCCGGACTAACCTGTGTTGACGCCTTTCATAAATTTTTATCTTCTGTCCATGCCCAGAGAGATTAGCTACAGTGCCATGGATTGCAAACTTCTTGATAATGTTGCGCACTGTGGACAAAGGCAAATCTAGATCTCTGTAGATGGACTTGTAACCTTGAGATTGTTATTTTTCCACAATATGGGAAAAGTCCTCAGACAGTTCTCTTCTCCTCTTTCTGTTGTCCATGTGGCAAACACTCCTTTTTATCTGCTTTCAGGTGTGATTTTTATATTCCCCACACCTGTTACTTGCTCCAGGTGAGCTTAAAGGGGTAGTCCAATGGTGAAAAACTTATCCCCTATCCTAAGGATAGGGGATAAGTTTGAGATCGCGGGGGGTCCGACCGCTGGGGCCCCCTGCGATCTCTCTGTACAGGGCCCCGGCTCTCCGGCCTGATAGCGGGTGTCGACCCCCGCAGGAAGCGGCGGCCAACACGCCCCCTCAATACATCGCTATGGCAGAGCCGGAGATTGCCGAAGGCAGCGCTTCGGCTCTGCCATAGAGTTGTATCGAGGGGCGTGCCGACCGCCACTTCGTGTGGAGGTCGACACGTCCCCTTCCCGCGGGCTGTCGGTGCTCCGTACAGGAGATCGCAGGGGGCCCCAGCAGTCGGACCCCCCGCGATCTGCAACTTATCCCCTATCCTTAAGATAGGGGATAAGTTGTTAACCACTGAGTCACCACTGGACTAATCCTTTAAAGGAGCATCACATGCTTGAAACAATCTTATTCATCCACAATTTTGAAAGGGTGTCAATTATTTTGTCCAGCCCATTTTTGGAGTTTGGTGTGACATTATGTCCACTTTGCTTTTTTCCCTCCCTTTTTTGGTTTAGTTCCAATACACACAAAGGGAATAAACGTGTGTATAGCAAAACATGTGTTACTGCAATCCTTTTCTGTGAGAAATAGTAAATTTTCTTGAAAAATTTCAGGGGTGCCAACATTTACGGCCAGGACTGTAAATATTTTTAAATTGTAATAGAAATATGGCCACTAGGTGTCTCTGTTCTGTTCCCTGCCACTATTAATACAGTAAGTTTGGTCTCCTCCTGGTTTGGCAGGAGACCAAACTCAGGAAGTGTTTCTCTGCACTGAGCTTGATTGACAGCTGCAAAGAGCCTCATTGAAAGCTGCACAGAGCCTGAGGTCTACTATTCAGCACAGCAGGGCAAAGATGTGAGGGTGGAAGTGATCCTCCAGCAGGCTTCAGTGATGTCATGCCTGCTGGGAAACGCCCACTTTCTCCTGCTGGGAGATTGCACTATGTGAGCAAGAAGAACAGTAAGATACACAACTTTTTAAAGCATTGATTTGTTTTTAAGGGCTGGAGGGGTGTTAGGAGTAGATAGGGAACATAGCCTGAGTTAGTTTAGAACAGTTTATTTGGTGACAGGTACTTTTTAAGTCCATCAGAGCAGGAGCCGTTCATAAAAGTGTTATCCAAAGATTGAAGGTTATGCCCTATCCAACTGCTAGGACTTCCAAACCCCCTCCCTCCATACCCCATTCCCCCTCCCTCCATACCCCATCCCCCCCCCCTGATCCCAAGAACAGAGGTCAGTTGTCACCCCAAATAAATGGAGCGACAGTGGACTTACTTGGCCACCACTTCGTTCACTGTCTATGTGAGAATGAATGGAGTAGTGGCAAAGCCTGCACCATTAATTCATGACCAATGTTCATCCCCCTACTGATAAGACATATAGACATGTCAATACCTTTTTAAATCGAAGCCATCTTGTCCATCAGGAAAATAAAAACGTGGTTTCAAATGGGATGAAATGCTCAACACCAAATGCAGTTGTGCATTTATGCTGGGGGGCAGATCCTGCACTTGTGGTCCGTTGCTAAGGGCAATCGCCAGCAGAAAATGCATACAATGGAGGATGCCTGCAGCAAACCACAAGTGTCACAATGGTATCCTACACCCGATGAAAAGTGTGGATGTGTAACATATAGAATAATATGTAAATTTAGGTGCACTACTGTGTAGATGTAGACACTCACATATGACTAACTATCAAAATGATGTTAAAATTGAGACATTAGCCAGTATATCCTTATATGAAGGACATACCTGAGTCCGCACACAAACGCCAAGGTTTCTCAAGTGGCACGGGACCTAACACTAACCTACCTGTGCCGTATGGGCAATACCAGGGGCCAGTGGGCACTTACAGCGGCATTAGAAGCTCTACCATTTGAAACCACGTTTTTTTCTTGTTGTTCAAATCTTGTACTTGGAGGTGTATAAACTCCAAATCTAATGTACCTCAATCGCTATTGCAGGCAGCATTTTGGTGCAGCTGTGAGGCCGGCAACATATCAGCCTACTTGGGTGGGGCTTATAGCCTTCCTCCCTCCTCCCACTGTATGTGTGCTTAGTCACACTGGAGGTAACTGTGTGCAAGCTGTGAGTCGGACCTAATGCTGCTGTATTTGCCCACTGGCCCCTGGTTTTGCCCATACGCCACAGGTAGGTTTAGTGTTAGGTCCCGTGCCACTTGAGAAACCTTGGCGTTGGTGTGCAGGCTCAGGTATGTCCTTCATATAAGGATATACTGGCTAATGTCTCAATTTTAACATCATTTTGAGGGTTAGTCATATGTTACTGTCTACATCTACCACAGTAGTGCACCTAAATTGATTTGATTGGTTTTATCCGGACAGGCATTTCCCCTACAGCCAATTTCACCAGAAGAGTGAAAACGTCTGGTCCACCAAGCCCTGAGACATCATGCATTGTCTACATTATACATTGTTAAAAAAAAAAAAAAAAGTATACTTTGAATACATGAACCCAAGCATGGTGGAAATACAGTCCTTGGTTAACAGAAGTTTCATACTGTTTAATAAATACTGCTAAACAAACACCATACTAAATGTACCATAACTTCATAATATCCTTGTATATTTCTTAGAATTCCTCCTGAGGGGGTAAGAGTTTATTTAAATACATTATACTCTATTGGAGCTGTATGTGGCTATGGCTACTAATGTGAACTAAAGGAATAATATTTCTGCAGAATTATATGGTAAAGTGTCCTTGTTATTTAACAAAGCATTTGACATGTTGCAGAGACATAAGTTCTGACCAGTAGGGCTAGGTTCAGACTGTGGAATCTCCAGACGGAAAATTTCCTCTAGAGATTCCAAGTGCGGCCAGAGCCGTCTGAATCAGTCGACGCTAGGACCGCATGGACATTGCAGTCCCCAATAGACTACAATGTGTTCTGCGAGGATATCCGCCTGAAGAATGAGCAATGCCATTCTTCAGGCGAATATTGTAAAGTGGATTTTCCGTTCACAAATTCCGCTTCAAAAATTCCGAAGTGTGAATTGATGAATGGAAAATCCATTCACTATACAGTACATTTTAGTAAGCGGAATTTCTGCCTGCAATTTCAAAGTGGAATTGCAGACAGAAATTCTGTAGTCTGAACGTAGCCTTAGGGATTCAGTCCTGAGACCCCTCCAATCGCTAGATACAGCAAGGTAAAGTGCATGGTAGGGTGCTTTAGTCTTAGGCTGTCTGTGATCCCCATCAGGGAGATGGCCACATAGACTTATAATAAAGCCCTGTCTCCTGCAACTGGACAGAGATCACGGCCAGCTGGGGAGTGAAGCACACTGGTCTCTTGGACATGTCAAAAATGTTGTTAAATGACATGGACACTTTAAAAACTGTTTTGTTATTTGAATTTTTTTTAAATGTGCTGATAGAGCCCAGGGCAGTTGCCCCATTTGCCTTTTCTATACTCTATTCATACTTCCCCATAAACCTGCATACTCGGATAGACTGAGCGTGTATGTTTACTGATGTGGGATAAGCCAATGTCAGAGTTGTGTGTTGATCACGCTGGTGAACAGAGGATTAGGCATGTTGAAATCTAAAATGCTGATCCTTCTCTTCAGTCGCTTACATTTAGCATGGAGAGCACAATTTTAGCAGTCCCCCAAACCTGAATATGGGGCATATATTTACCCTTGATTAACCCCTTAACCTGGTCAGGACCCAAGACGTATGCATATGTCTTGGGACCCTGGTACTTAAGGACCAAGGACGTATGCATACGTCCTGAGTCATTCCGGTCTCCGCCGCTCGCCGGGCAGAGATCGGAACCGGATGCCTGCTGAAATTGTTCAGCAGGCATCCAGGGCAAACGACGGGAGGGGCCATGTAGGCCCCCCATGTCGGCGATCGCCGCAAATCACTGCTGAAGCCACAACAGTGATCTACGGCGATAACGGGCTGATTGGGACCCGACCGCCCGGTAATTTTGCATGATCCCGGTTGTCACAGACAGCCAGGACCATGCTGAAGTATAGGAGCGAGGTGGCAAGCCTGCCACCTCCTCCTATCCCCTGCGATTCTTCGGTTAGCTAACCGACCAATCTCAGGGGGGGGGGTTACTTCCTTCCGCCCTGCCCAGCCCCTGGAAGTCCGGGGAGAACGGGAGGAAGACCAGAGGACGCGGCGGGGGACGGGGGAGTGCTGGGGCCCGGCCCCGGTACTTACCTCATCCCTGAAGACCCGGATCCCGGCGGCAGAGACATCGGCGGTGGCGACAGGTGAGTTGATCTTCGGCGGCGGTGCGGGACCTTTGCAGCAGTCCAGACCGCCGTAAAGCGATCTGTACTGCTCCATCTGGTCCCCTTACACTACAACTCCCAGCATGCCCAGACAGCCCTTGGCGTCTGGGCATGCTGGGAGTTGCAGTTTTGCAACATCTGGAGGTCCACAGTTTGGAGACCACTGTGCCCTTCCAGATGTTGCAAAACTCAGCATGTCCTCAGCATGTACTTACTGTCCAGGCATGCTGGGAGTTGTAGTTCTGTAACATCTAAAGGGTTAAAACGCTGACTGAATGTCATTTTGAATACTTTGATGGGTGCAGTTTTTATAATGGGGTCATTTGTGGGGTATTTCTAATATGAAGACCCTTCAAATCCACTTTAAACCTGAACTGGTCCCTGAAAAATAGTGAGTTTGAAAATTTTGTGAAAAATTGGAAAATTGCTGCTGAACTTTGAAGCCCTCTGGTGTCTTCCAAAAGTAAAAACATGTCCATTTTATGATGCAAACATAAAGTAGACATATTGTATATGTGAATAAAAAAAAAAAATTTGGGAATATCCATTTTCATTACAAGCAGAGAGCTTCAAAGTTAGAAAAATGCTAAATTTTCACATTTTTCCTCAAATTTTGGGATTTGATGCAAGTTACCACAAAATTTTACCACTATGTTATAGTAGAATATGTCACGAAAAAACTGTCTTGGAATCAGAATGATAACTAAAAGCATTCCAGAGTTATTAATGTTTAAAGTGACAGTGGTCAGATGTGCAAAAAATGGCCGGGTCCTAAGGTGTAAAATGGCTGGGTCCTTAAGGGGTTAAGCAGGGGCGTAGGAATCGGGGGGGGGGGACAAGGGGGATGGATCATAATGGTATGATCCCCCCCACCCGCGCAGGCCGCCGCCGCTACTGAGGATCCAGAACAGCAAAGTTTGCCTAAATAGGTGGTAACACACCCAACACTTCATACAGGGGGAGTGTATGTTGTTACCACATATATAGGCAAACTTTGCGGTTCTGAAGTCTAGAAAAGCTTGATGAAAAAAATAGGGCTGTAATTATATTTCTGTAATTATATTATGTGTTACCACATATTTAGGCAAACTTTGCTGTTCGGAAGTCTAGGAAAGCTGGGTGAAAAAAAATATGGCTGCAATTATATTTCTCACAAAAATCATCACTCAGCTTTCCTAGAAGGAAAGTTGAGTGATGATTCCTGTGGTGAGAAATATAAGTTCTCACAGGAATCTGTAGCTATCCTCTTACCTACCTATCTAGCTAACAACCAACCTAACTTTGAACATGCCTAGCTACCTACTTACCTGCCTATCTACCTAGCTAACAACCTACCTACTTTCTGATGTATTTACCTACTGGGGGAGATCTACAGTGGGGGATAGGCCTACATAATGGGGGACCTACTATCCTAATTATGGGAGGGCAATGCACTGGAAAAATGTCTAATTTTTTCTCCTGCAGGTGCTAAAGAGATGGTTTTTGGCTGGAACAAGTTGACTTGTCAGTCTGATCCAGATGCAGAAGAAAAAGAAAGAGGACATCGCTGATCAGAAATGACCGTACCTGTGAGTCCCTAGATATAACTATAATCACTTATATGGTATACAGATCCTGTGTACAGCTGGTATCTACCTTTTATATGGTCCTGTATACAATCACGTATATGGTATACAGGTCCTGCAACAAAGTCCAAGACCACAATACCAAAAATTTAAAACTCTGGATATGTGCAAAAGAGAAGTAGTTTACTGGTTCCCCAAAAGCTTTTTTTGAGGAACAGATAAATGATAGCTCTTTTGCAAATATCAAGAGTTTTTCATTTCTGGTGCTGTGATCTTGGACTTTGTTGCATGTTTGGTATACGGATACCATACATGCAACAACCTATATGTGCAAAAGAGCTATCATTTATCTGTTCTATCTGGATGACTACGGGGACAATGGATTTATCCAGTGCTGTCTTCTACTGCTTTTCTGTATACAGATTCTGTGTACAGCTGGTATCTACTTCTTTATGGTCACTGTACAGGGAGATAGATACAGGTCTTATACAGTGGTTTTATTCAGTAACAGTCACTGTGTGATGTAAAGTGTGTTCCCGATGATGCAGTATTATTTGGTACTGTTATTATTTTTATTCTGGTATTATTGGTATTGTTAGTCTGTATATAGTGGGTTTTACTCCATATGGTGGTATTATCCAGTCTTTGTATGCTGGTATAATTTTATCCTTGTATACTGATATTATTGGTAATATTGGTCTTAGTATTCAGGATTTGGTCAGTAATAGTATGGTGGTAATATGTATGGTGATTTTATTCCTCCTTGTATACTGGTTTTAATGCTTAAAATTGTCCTCTTCTATAAGACTTTTATTTATGGGACATTTTTTGCTCCGTGGTCTTTAGTTTTTATCGGTATCATTTTTGTTTTGATGGGACTTTTTGATCACTTTCAATAAACTTTTTCCGGTATATGAAGAGACCAGAAATCAGCAATTATGGACTTAGGTATTTTTTATATGTTTACACCATTTACCATGCAGTTTCATTAATGTTATATTTTAATAGTTCTGTCATTTCAACATGCGGCGATACCAAATATGTTTATTTTTGTTTACACTTTTATTAGGGGAGGGACGTGATCACTAATGTCCGACATTAGCAATAAATGAAGAGAGCTCAGCTTGTAAGCCCACTTCATACATCCAGACTGCTGCCACGGCATACATGTACACCCTGTATTGTCAAGGTGTCAATGGTGCCTACACTATCCCCTTGTCCTGAACTCACACACAACCTATCTCCCACAGTCCTCACAGATCCCTATCACTTGAATTCACTGCTCCCTGAAGGTACCTGTGATGAGGAGGCTGTATTGTCATGCAAAATTGAGTGACCCAGCCCCCTTTAGTCCCTCCCCTTACATGGCTCCACCTTTTTTCAAGGCCAAACCCAGTTACAATGCTATCCCCCCCCCCCCCCCCCGATTTGTGGGGCTTCCTACGCCCCTGCCCTTAAGGACCAAGCCCATTTTCACCTTAACCCCTTAACGACTAAGGATGTATATTTACGTCCTTGGTCGGCTCCCTATGCGAGCTATAACACTGCAAAAAAAAAAGTTCATTAATGTCATTTAACCCTTTCCTTAATAAAAGTTCAAATCACCCCCCTTTTCCCATAAAAACACCATGTAAATAAAAATAAATATAAACATATGTGGTATTGCCGCGTGCGTAAATGTCCGAACTATAAAAATATATCATTAATTAAACCGCACGGTCAATGGCATACGCGCAAAAAAATTCCAAAGTCCAAAATAACGTATTTTTGGATGCTTTTTATATCATGAAAAAATGAATAAAAAGCAATCAAAAAGTCCGATAGATACAAATATGGTACAGATAAAAACTTCAGATCACGGCACAAAAAATGAGCCCTCATACCCCCCCCATATGCGGAAAAATAAAAAAGTTATAGGGGTCAGAAGATGACAATTTTAAACGTATACATTTTTCTGCATGTAGTTATGATTTTTCACAGAAGTACAAAAAAATCAAACCTATATAAGTAGGTTATCATTTTAACTGTATGGACCTACAGAATAAAGATAAGGTGTAATTTTTACCGAAAAATGTACTGTGTAGAAATTGAAGCCCCCAAAAGTTACAAAATGGCGTTTTTTCTTCAATTTCGTCGCACAATGATTTTTTTTTTCAGTTTCGCCGTAGATTTTTGGGTAAAATGACTGATGTCACTGCAAAGTAGAATTGGTGGCACAAAAAATAAGCCATCATAGGGATTTTTAGGTGCAAAATTGAAAGGGTTATGATTTTTAAAAGGTGAGGAGGAAAAAACGAAAGTGCAAAAACGGAAAAACCCGTGGTCCTTAAGGGGTTAAGGACCAGAGCGTTTTATGCACATCTGACCACTATCACTTTAAGCATTAATAACTCTGGGATGCTTTTACTTTTCATTCTGATTCTGAGATTTTGGTGACATATTCTACTTTAATTTTTGTCGATACTTACATCATTTCTTGGTGAAAAATTCCAAAATTTTATAAAAAAAAATAGAAAATTTAGCATTTTTCAAAGTTTGAAGCTCTCTGCTTGTAAGGAAAATAGACATCCCAAATAAATGATATATTGATTCACATATACAATGGCCCTAATTTACTATTGCAAATCCGACATGTTTTATCGGGTTGTGCGCCAGATTCTGTCGCATTGCACCAGAAATTCTGTCTGCGCCAGAATTTACACCAGAATTTTCCCCAGAATTGAAAAAACCCGACTAACTCTCCATTTTGCTAAGAAAAGCCCAAAAAGGGGCATGGCTGCCGGGAAAATGGGGCGTGGTCTCCAAAAAGGGGCGTGTTACCGACATTTAAAAAAATAAAACAACATATTTACTAAGGTTTCCACATAAAATGTGGTGGATTTGAGCTGAGGAAAACCCGACAGATCAGAGCATGTGTAAAAAAAAGCAAAATGTAGGGAAAGTGGAAAATGTAGGGAAACCTTAGTAAAAACCGTGGAAAATAAATTGTAGGGAATTAAAACCCAAAAAGAAACCTACACAACACTCTTAGTAAATAAGGGCCAATATGTCTACTTTATGTTGGCATCATAAAGTTGACATGTTTTTACTTCGGAAGACATCAGAGGGCTTCAAAGTTCAGCAGCAATTTTCCAATTTTTCACAACATTTTCAAAATCGGAATTTAACACGAACCAGTTCAGTTTTGAAGTGGATTTGAAGGGCCTTCATATTAGAAATACCCCACAAATGACCCCATTATAAAAACTGCACCCCTCAAAGTATCCAAAATGACATTCAGTAAGTGTGTTAACCCTTTAGGTGTTTCACAGGAATAGCAGCAAAGTGAAGGAGAAAATTCTAAATCTTCATTTTTTACACTCGCATGTTCTTGTAGACCCAGTTTTTGAATTTTTACAAGGGGTAATAAGAGAAAAAGCTCCCAAAATTTGTAACCCAATTTCTCTCGAGTAAGAAAATATCTCACATGTGAATGTCAAGTGTTCGGTGGGCGCAGTAGAGGGCTCAGAAGGGAAGGAGCAACAATGGGATTTTGGAGAGTGAATTTTGCTGAAATGATTTTTGGGGGGCATGTCACATTTAGTAAGCCCCTATGGTGCCAGAACAGCAGAAAACCCCCACATGGCTTACCATTTTGGAAACTACACCCCTAAAGGCACGTAACAAGGGGCGCAGTGAGCCTTAAGACCCCACAGGTGTTTGACGACTTTTCGTTAAAGTCGGATGTGTAAATGAAAAAATAAATTTCAATAAAGTTTTTCCCCCCAAATTTACCATTTTTACAAAGGGTAATGGGAGAAAATGCCGCCCAAAATTTGTAACCCCATCTCTTCTGAGTATGGAAATACCCCATGTTAGGACGTAAAATGCTCTGTGGGCGAACTACAATGATCAGAAGAGAAGGAGTCACATTTGGCTTTTGGAATTTTTTTTTGCTGAAATGGTTTTTGGGAACTACACCCCTCAAGGAACGTAATAAGGGGTACAGTGAGCCTTAACACCTCACAGGTGTGTGACAACTTTTTGTTAAAGTTGGATGTGTAAATGAAAAAAAAATTCACTAAAATGCTTTTTTTTCCCCAAATTTTATATTTTGACAAGGGGAAATAGGAACAGTGGGCTGTGCAAATGAAAACTTACCTGTGGGGTTTAAATGCTCACTGTACCCCTTATTCCATTATTTGAGGGGTGTAGTTTCCAAAATGGTGTCATATGTGTGGGGGGGGGGTCCATTGATCTGGCACTATGGGGGCTTTGTAAACACATGTGGCCTTCAATTCCAGACAAATTTTCTCTTCAAAATCCCAATGGCGCTCCTTCTCTTCTGAGCATTGTAGTTCACTTGTAGAGCACTTTACATCCACATATGGGGTATGTTCTTATTCAGAAGAAATGGGGTTACAAATTTTGGGGGGCTGTTTTCCTATTTTCCCTTG
This sequence comes from Hyla sarda, assembly GCF_029499605.1. Taxonomy (NCBI): domain Eukaryota; kingdom Metazoa; phylum Chordata; class Amphibia; order Anura; family Hylidae; genus Hyla; species Hyla sarda. The sequence goes on from NC_079192.1 coordinate 119,484,717, forward strand.
TGAAAATTAAAAATATAGGGTAACACCAGCATTTTAGTGAAATTTTTTTTTTCATTTTCCCATCCAACTTTAAGGAAAATTCGTCAAACACCTGTGGGGTGTTCAGGCACACTATACCCCTTGTTACATTCCGTGAGGGGTGAAGTTTCCAAAATGGGGTCACATGTGGGTATTAATTTTTTTGCGTTTTTGTCAGAACCGCTGTAAAATCAGCCACCCCCTGTGCAAATAATCAATTTAGGCCGTTTTGCAACATCTGGAGGGCTACAGTTTAGAGACCACTGCACAGTGATCTCCAAACTGTGGTCTTCCAGATGTTGCAAACTACAAATCCCAGCATGCCCAGACAGCAAACTGCTGTTTGTGCATGCTAGGAGTTGTTGTTTTGAAAGATCTAGAGGGCCACAGTTTAGAGATCTCTGCACAGTGATCTCCAAACTGTAGCCCTCCAGCTGTTGAAAAATTACAAATCCCAGCATGCCCAAACAGCAAACAGCTGTCTGGGCATGCTGGGAGTTGTAGTTTTGTAATATCTGGAGAGCTATAGTTTAGAGACCACTGTATAGTGGTCTCAGACTGTAGCCCTCCAGATGTTGCTAGGCAACTCACCGGCTTCCGTAGGATCCTGGGAGCCGCATTCCCATCCTCTGCTGCCGCCGATCGTCGCACACTGCCGCCGCCGATGGTAAATGGACCTCCGGCGCTGGTCCCCGTCGGTTCCCCCGTTCTGCCCGGACGTTAACTCCCCCACCCCCGATCTGCTATTGGTCGTTGCTTCTGCTACCTCACTCCTATCCCTTCAGGGGGATCGTGGGTGTCTTGGACAACCCCGATCCCCCTTATTTTCCAGGTCACCGGGTCCCTAAGTGGTTAAAAGTGTTCGCCCTGGTGATAGACATCCTGTACTTTAAAAGATACACATACCCTTGCTTCAGAATAAGATGTATTGTCAGTAGATAACTGCTTGTCATTGATCCTCTCTGGGTCTTTATTCTTATCTGTAATGGATCAATAATAATAACAGGGTGTTGTATGGTTAAACGGAAGCTTTGTTCATTCAGAATTGAAAGGGTCTTTGAGAATCCTTGGGGGTGGTGAGGGTTACAACATTGATTTACACCACTGAGAAGACTTGGTGAACATTTTATGCATTGCTAGCATTTGTTGTAAGATTTGTATGTAGGTCTGAGAAAATGTTTGGAATGCATTCCACTGAAAACTCTAAAAGGGAATGAGTTAACCTAAAACACTTCTAACACATTACAAAACCACCAAGTCTAAAGTCATTTACGTAAGTAACAAAAAAGAGCTATCGGTCCCATCTCGAATAATTCAGTGGTAAAGCAAGATGTTGTATCACTGTGCTCTCATATTGAACTTTTGCTGCCTTTGTGTTTTGTTATTGTATGCTTTATGGAAAGACTATTCACATTGTTCATTCCATATTGTTATGAATAGCCTCTGTTATTCCTAGCCTTTCCTTTGTACATGTGTGGTGTCCCACTACAGGTACAAAGTCCTGTACTACCTGTAGGCCCTGTCAGGTTGAGTCCCTCAGTGACCTGGGGGCTCCCCTGCAGGGACTCCTTGTGTTATCTTGCTAGTTTACTAAATGTGGTGTATGTTACCTTAAGACCATAGATAGGATTCTAATGTATAGATAGTATATAGGACATTTGGAGGACTCCAAGGACCTGTGTGAGTAAGCCTGATCACATGATATGTTATACTGTTATATGATTTGTTGTAATATGTAATCCCAGAGAGCAAAAGGTTTAACCTCTGACCCACAGCTTGACCAATGGGCTATAGTCCAGCCCCCTCACTATATAAGGGGCAGCCATCTATATATAAGGTACAGCCATATTTTCACCCTCATGCAATGCAATATTGATAGGGAGGTGGAAGTGATACATTGTCTCCTCTTGGATAACCTCTTTAATCTAACGTGTTTGACCATCATAGGCATCAGATTGCCATCCGATCTCACCATATATAGCTGCATCTGAAACTCATCACAGAATTGAAGGTGCCTAAACAGATGCCGTAAAGCCTAAAACCAGCCAGAAAAACAAATTCACTGAATAAAGTCCTTTAAAACTTTACTTTTATCGCTATCCAATTCTAAAAACATAAACATCAGTTATGAAGTATAGGCAGATCAGAAGCAAAATGGAAGGCCCTCAAAGATGTAAACCAACCCACAGTTTGATCTTGGGATTTATACTGAGCAGTAATATTAACCCTTTAAGGACCAAGGGCGTATGGGTACGCCCTTGCTCGCTGGTACTTAAGGACCAAGGGAGTACCTGTACGCCCGTGGGAATTTCCCCTGGGCGGGGACCGGACCGGACCGGGTGACTGCTGCAAAGGCCCAGGGGGTCCTGAGAACCCCCCCCCCCCCATGTCAGTGGAGAATTCAATCTGGCGATTTGCGGCGATTCAGGGTAATACGGGTCTCCAGTGACCCGGAATATAAGGGGGATTGTGGTTGTCCAAGACACCCACGATCCCCCTGAAGTGATAGGAGTGAAGTGGCAGGGGTGCCACCCCTCCTATCCCTGCTATTGGTTGTTCAGAAGCGACGAACAATAGCAGATCAGGGGCGGGGGGGGGGGTTAACGTTGTGCCCACCCACAATAGGCCGGGCAGAATGGGGAACTGATGGGGACTGATGCAGAAGGTCCAGTTACCATCGGCGGCGGCAGCGGGCGTCGATTGGCGACGGCAGAGGACAGCGATGCGGCTCCCTGGATGATACGGAAGATGGAGAGTTGCCCAGCAACCAATGTATAGTGGTCTTAAACTGTAGCCCTTCAGATGTTGCAAAACGACAACTCCCGGCATCTCCAGACAGCTGTTTGCTGTTTGGGCATGCTAAGAGTTGTAGTTTTTCAACAGCTGGAGGGCTACTGTTTGGAGATCACTGTGCAGGGGTCTCTAAACTGTGGCCTTCCAGATCTTGCAAAACTACAACTCCTAGCATGTCCACACAGCAATGATAACACCATGCTGTCTGGGCATGCTGGGATTTGTAATTTTGCAACATCTGGAGGGCCACAGTTTGGAGACCACTGTGCATTGGTCTTTAAACTGTAGCCCTCCAGATGTTGCAAAATGGCAAATCCCAGCATTCCCAAACAGCAAACAGCTGTCTCAGCATGCTGGGAGTTGTAGTTGCGTACCTCCAGCTGTTGCATAGCTACATCTCCCAGCATGCCCTTTGGCGATTAGTACATGCTGGGAGTTGTAGTTTTGCAACAGCTGGAGGCACACTGGTTGGAAAACACTGAGTTAGGTAACAGAACCTAACTGAAGGTTTTCCAACCAGTGTGCCTCCAGCTGTTGCAAAAGTACAGCTCCCAGCATGCACATAATAAAGGGTAAAACACTACATATACACCCCCTTACACTGTCTCCCCCAATATAAATGAAAAACATATCGTACGGCAGTGTTTCCAAAACGGAGCCTCCAGCTGTTGCAAAACAACAACTCCCAGCATTTCCGGACAGCCACTGACTGTCCAGGCATGCTGGGAGTTTAGCAACAGCTGGAGGCACCCTGTTTGGGAATCCCTTCCGTAGAATACCCCTATGTCCACCCCAATGCAATCCCTAATTTAGTTCTCAAATGCGCATGGTGCTCTCTAACTTCGGAGCCCTGTCGTATTTCAAGGAAACAGTTTAGGGCCACATATGGGGTATTTCCATACTTGGGAGAAACACTACAGGCACTGCAAATTTTGGGGGTCTTTTTCTCCTTTTACCCCTTAGGAAAAGGAAAAGTTGAGGACTACACCAGCCTGTTAGTGTAAAAAAAATAAAAAAAAATTAAAAAAAGACCCCCAAAATTTGTAACGCATTTTCTCCTGAGTATGGAAATGAGCGCATAACAAGGCTCAGGAGTGAGAGCGCACTATGTACATTTGAAGCCTAAATTGATGATTTGCACAGGGGTGGCTGATTTTACAGCAGTTCTGACATAAATGTAAAAAAATAAATACCCACATGTGACCCCATTTTTTTAAACTAAATCCCTCGCTGAACGTGACAAGGGGTATAGTGAACCTTAACACCCCACAGGTGTTTGAAGAATTTTCATTAAAGTTGAATAGGAAAATGAAAAAAAATTTTTTTACTAAAATGCTGGTGTTACCCTACATTTTTCATTTTCACAAGGGAAAATAGGAAAAAAGCCCCCCAAAATTTGTAACCCCAATTCTTCTGAGTAAGAACACACACCATATGTGGCTGTAAAGTGCCCTGCCAGTAAACTACAATGCTCAGAAGAGAAGGAGCGCCATTGAGCTTTTGGAGAGAAATTTTGTCCGGAACAGAAGGCCATGTGTGTTTACAGAGCCCCCATAGTGTCAGAACAATGGAACCCCCCCCCCCCCCACATGTGACCCCATTTTGGAAACTACACCCCTCATGTAATTTAATAAGGGGTACAATGAGCATTTACTCTCCAGAGGTATCTGACAGATTTTTGGAATAGTGGTCCGTGAAAATGAAAAATTTGCACAACCCACTGTTCCAAAGATCTGTCAAACGCCAGTGGGTTGTAAATACTCACTTCACCCCCCAAAGGGTTAACACACTTACTGAATGTCATTTTGGATACTTTGAGGGGTGCAGATTTTTATAATGGGGTCATTTGTGTGGTATTTCTAATATGAAGGCCCTTCAAATCCACTTCAAAACTGAACTGGTCCCTGAAAAATTCAGATTTTGAAAATGTTTGAGACAAATTGGAAAAAAGCTGCTGAACTTTGAAGCCCTCTAATGTCTTCCAAAGTAAAAACATGTCAACCTTAGTATGCAAACATAAAGTAGACATATTGTATATGTGAATCAATATATAGTTTATTTGGAATGTCTATTTTCCTTACAAGCAGAGAGCTTCAAAGTTAGAAAAATGCAACATTTTTAATTTTTCATCAAATTTTTTAATTTTTCATCAAGAGCTGATGAAAGTATCGACAACAATTTACCACTAACATAAAGTAGAATATGTCATGAAAAAACAATCTTAGAATCAGAATGAAAAGTAAAAGCATCCCAGAGTTATTAACCCCTTAAGGACGCAGGGTTTTTCAGTTTTTGCACTTTCGTTTTTTCCTCCTTACCTTTTAAAAATCATAACCCTTTCAATTTTCCACCTAAAAATCCATACTATGGCTTATTTTCTGTGTCACCAATTCTACTTTGCAGGGACATTAGTAATTTTACCCAAAAATTTATGGCGAAACGGAAAAAAAATCATTGTGCGACAAAATCGACGAAAAAACGCCATTTTGTAACTTTTGGGGGCTTCTGTTTCTACGCAGTGCATATTTAGGTAAAAATGATACCTTACCATTATTCTGTAGGTCCACATGGTTAAAATGATGCCCTACTTATATAGGTTTCATTTTGTATTACTTCTGGAAAAAAATCATAACTACATGAAAGAAAATGTTTACGTTTAAAAATGTCATCTTCTGACCCCTATAACTTTTATAAGTGATAGCCAGCATGGGTTTACTAAGGATAGAAGTTGTCAAACCAATCTAATTTGCTTTTATGAAAAGGTGAGTAGAAGCCTTGACAGAGGAATGGCTGTGGATATAGTGTTTCTGGATTTTGCCAAAGCGTTTCATACTGTCCCTCACAGACGTCTGACAGGTAAGTTAAGGTCTTTGGGTTTGGAAACTTTAGTTTGTAACTGGATTGAACACTGGCTCATGGATCGTACCCAGAGAGTGGTGGTCAATGATTCCTACTCTGATTGGTCCCCGGTTATTAGTGGTGTACCCCAAGGTTCTGTACTGGGACCGCTGTTGTTTAATTTATTTATCAATGATATAGAGGATGGCATTAACAGCTCTGTTTCTATCTTTGCAGATCTTTGTAGCACGGTACAGTCTATAGAGGATGTGCATAAGTTACAAGATGACTTGGATAGACTAAGTGTCTGGGCATCCACTTGGCAAATAAGGTTCAATGTGGATAAATGTAAAGTTATGCATCTGGGTACTAATAACCTGCATGCGTCGTATGTCTTAGGGGGGATTAAACTGTCAGAGTCACTGGTAGAGAAGGATCTGGGTGTGCTTGTAGATCACAGACTACAGGATAGCATGCAATGTCAGGCTGCTGCTTCCAAAGCCGGCAGGATATTGTCATGTATCAAAAGAGGCATGGACTCAAGGGACAGGGACATAATACTCCCCCTTTATAAAGCATTGGTACGGCCTCACCTGGAATATGCTGTTCAGTTTTGGTCGCCTGTTCATAAAAGGGACACTGTGGAGCTGGAAAGGGTGCAGAGACGCGCGACTATACTAATATGGGGCATGGAACATCTTAGCTATGAGGAGCGATTAAAGGAGTTACAATTGTTTAGTCTTGCGAAGAAACCTTTAAGGGGGGATATGATAAACTTATATAAGTATATAAATGGCCCATACAAAAAATATGGAGAAAAACTGTTCCAGGTTAAACCCCCCCAAAAGATGAGGGGGCACTCCCTCCGTCTGGAGAAGAAAAGGTTTAGTCTAAAGGGGCGACACGCCTTCTTTACCGTGAGGACTGTGAATTTATGGAAGGGTCTACCTCAGGAACTGGTCACAGCAGGAACAATTAACAGCTTTAAAACAGGGTTAGATACATTCCTGGAACAAAATAACATTAATGCTTATGCAGAATTACAAAACTACATCCCTTCTCCTTATCCCCTTACACCCTTCATTTCAATTCCCTGGTTGGACTTGATGGACGTATGTCTTTTTTCAACCATACTAACTATGTAACTATGTAACACTGCACACACTGATCTCTTACACAGATCACTGGCGTGTATTAACACGCCTGTGATCAGTGTTATCGGCGCTTGACTGCTCCTGCCTGGATCTCAGGCACGGAGCAGTCATTCGTCGATCGGACACCGAGGAGGCAGGTAAGGGCCCTCCTGGTGTCCTGTAAGCTGTTTGGGATGCCGCAATTTCACCGCGGCGGTCCCGAACAGCCCGACTGAGCAGCCGGGTCACTTTCACTTCAGACGCGGCGGTCAGCTTTGATCGGCGCGTCTGAAGGGTTAATACAGGGCATCACCGCGATCGGTGATGTCCTGTATTAGCCGCGGGTCCCGGCCGTTGATAGCCGCCGGGACCGACCCGATATGCCGCGGGGACACCGCGTGACCCCGCGGCATATCGCGGGAGCCGGCGGAGGTCGTTAAGGGGTTAATGCTTAAAGGGGAATTCCAGGCAAAACCTTTTTTTATATATATCAACTGGCACCGGAAAGTTAAACAGATTTGTAAATTACTTCTATTAAAAAATCTTAATCCTTCCAATAGTTATTAGCTTCTGAAGTTTTCTGTCTAACTGCTCAATGATGATGTCACGTCCCGGGAGCTGTGCATGATGGGAGAATATCCCAATAGGAACAGCAGAGCTCCCGGGACGTGAGTCATCAGAGAACAGTTAGACAGAAAACAACAACTCAACTTCAGAAGCTAATAACTATTGGAAGGATTAAGATTTTTTAATAGAAGTCATTTACAAATCTGTTTAACTTTCTGGAGCCAGTTGATATATAAAAAAAAAGTTTTGGCCTGGAATATCCCTTTTAAGGGACAGTGGTCAGATGTGCAAAAAACGCTCTGATCCTTAAGGTGAAAATGGGCTGGGTCCTTAAGGGGTTAAAACCACCTAACATTATACAAGTATAATCACAGGCATGCTCATTAGAGGACAATAGTGCGATAGGGTTCCAGGTGTCATTGGACATCACTCATGGAAGATGGCCTTGTACCTTCAGAGATTTCATGTAAACACCAAGGGCTGACCTCTCATCCTCTCTGGCAATGTGCGGATGTTCTTCAGGGGTCAGGAACCCATTTGTCTTCATTGGAGAGGATCAATGGACCAAATATACAGTAGTCTAGCCCTGAGTACTTTTGGTCCATCTCCGAGTGTATAACTTTTCTATGTGGGATGCAAATGCACAGCCCCCTGTGCTTTGGAGTGCTGCAAAGTAAACTGTATAGGATGGAAAACTGGAAACAGACAAGACACAGTCACTAGTAGACCACATTAAATCCACTGAAATCAATGGTGTATGTTGGCATTCCAGTGTATACCCAAAACGTAGGGTACTTACTCATAGATGTAAACATAGCCTAGCCATGGAGACTCATCGCTAGTTGTGTGTGTGTGTGTGTGTGTGTGTTTGTGTGTGTATATATATATATATATATATATATATGCAGCAACAGGAGAATACAGCAGCACACTGCTAGCACAAAGATATAGATGAAACATGAGTATATAGATAAAACATGAGTATATAGATAGAACATGAAAAGCTATACAGCTGTAATGCAATAAATGAAGATATGAAACTATCAAAATATGAGGTACTAAGCTTGCAAATTTGGCGCCATATTTGGCGTCATATTTTCATAGTTTCATATCTTCACTTATTGCATTACAGCTGTATAGCTTTTCATGTTCTATCTATATACTCATGTTTTATCTATATATTCATGTTTCATCTATATCTTTGTGCTAGCAGTGTGCTGCTGTATTCTCCTGTTACTGTATATTTAGCCCAGCAGCTTGCACCTGCAAGCCAGGTTTTTACAATAGTTTGGATCAATAGTGCTGGCCAATTTATCCTTTGGTTATATATATATGCATATATATTTAGAGTATGGCTTCAGATCATGTTAGAAATAGAAGCAAGGAAATATTTGCCAGATGATGGTCACTTGTAAGGCAGCTATTAATACCATACTTAGAACAGACATTTACATGAGACTATTACAGGAATGAAGTATGCTTACTGTAACGAGCGCTCCTGCGGTCCGGTGTCCCGGCCACAGGCGCTTGTCTGCTGTTAGATGCATTCCTGCGATCCGATGTCCCGGCCGCAGGCGCTCGTCTGCTGTTAGATGCACTCCTGCGATCTGATGTCCCAGCTGCAGGTCCTCCCCTGCTGTTTTGTGCGCTCCTGCGGTCCAGTGTCCTGGCTGCGGGCGCTCACCTCTGCCCTCCTCTGGTGCTGCGGTCCGCTTCCCGGATCGCGGGCACTCCCCTGTTACCTGCCCCTACTCACCTCTCCAAGCTCCTATGTGCTCTGTTTGCCGGCACGAGAGCACCCATCTCCTAGTGCACGCACGCCGGCTCTCTGAAATTTAAAGGGCCAGTGCACCAGTAATTGGTAATTGCTGGGCGCTGACCCTATAAAGGGGACTGACTTCCCCTTGACCCCTGCCAGATCTTTGTGTCTCCTTGAGTCTAAGAGAAAGCGTTTTCTGTGTGTTCTGAGTATCTGTGTACCGTACCTTCTTGCTACGTTCCTGACCTAGCTCCTGTACTGCCAGCCTCTGACCACCTTGCTACGTCCCTGACCACACTCCTGTACCGCCAGCCCTTACCTTTTGCCTGTCCTGACTACGAGCTTGCCTTATCCTTCCTGTGCCACGCTACACCCCGGCAGCCTGTGTGGTCGAGTCGTATCAGGGGTAGCAACCTGGGTGCCGCCTGCTGCAGCAAATTGATCCCCCTTTGCGGCAGGCCCTGGAGAAAACCAGCGGCACCTTAGACACTGCTCCCTAGTACGGCCCACGTCATCATCCACACAGGTCCAGCGGATCCACTTCTCCAACACCAGCCATTACACATACTAATGCATTATGTGTGTGTTTCCTTGTCAGTAGTAATGTTTGCTTTATGTGGAAAGATACAAACATGCTAAAAACAAATAACAAGGGCAGATGTATGTATACACAATATAGTGCCAGACTGAATTGTTTGAGGGACCAGAACATTTGGACATAATCTAGGTAGCTTGTTGGTTTACATGAAAACTATATGATGCTCTATTAATACTTTACTGTACAGATAGGGAATGGCATGGAAGTGGTGGTGAGGTGGTGGGGGATCATATTCTAGAATATTTCCAACTAGGGCTACAATACTTAAATATTACAGGTGGGCACAGCAATTTACATTCTATTTGGGGGGGGGGGGGGCTCTCTGATACAGGGGCAATGTCACATCCTTTAGTGACATTAGTTGGGGTCAGGGCATAATCCATTCACAATCATATGAACAAAGTAGAAGTACTGTAGAAAACCATCTGTAGGTGCTGCAATTCCTGAGAAATAACAGAGGAGATGTCTTGTATAAACCTAAAGGGTTATTAGTTGTAGTAAAATAGCTTTACCAATGACATCTCCTTCTGTGATTACTCGGCAATTGCAGCACCTAAAATGTTTGTGCAACCTCACGCCAGCCCAGACACTTACAATCCTATCTACATCTAAACTACATCTCTCTTTTCGAAGAACTTGCATCTCAGTGATAGATATAGGGGAAGTACACATGACGTATGCCTAGGAAAATGGGAGGGGGACTTTATTTTCACATAAAATGATAAGTTAAGTCCGCCCCCCCCCCCCCCCCCCCCCCGGCCTTTATGAATATATAAAAGATCTTCCATTCATTACAATTCTAAGACAGAGCTGACACAGTTACTAGAGCAGATAAATGAATCAGGTCATCTGTGCGTAAACTGCTCAGTATAAAAGCCAAACCAGGTCAAAAAGGAAAGTGAGATTACTGATATTGAGTTAAAGCCAAAGTTTAACATTGTCACGCTGTCCTAGTACTTGAGGAAAACCTCATTAGGTTCCTAACTAGCCCAGCCAATAATCTAGCCATGTGCTTTTCCATGACATCATCCAAATGATCATCTACCTGCCATGACAACCCTGAGATGATAAAATACTAACAAGTTCTTAGTGATTGTGAAATTTTTTAATCCAGAAAAATGGCTACATGATACAGAAAATGGAACAACAGATCAACAACAATAGCATTTAAAAAGTTATATATTTATTATACAAATTATCTTGCATAATAAATAAATATATAAAACATCATGTGTCAGCGATGTATCTTTATCCCTCACACAATATTTTATATATTTATTATTCAAGGTGAGGATTTTACATTTATAATCTGCATTTTTATGAGCTTGTGTGTAATGTTTTATGTATACATTTACTTGTGGACTTTAACCCCACCTCAAACAACCCCATTTTACAGTAAATATAAACAGGGCTCAATTCCTGGGGGGAAAAAAGTGCAGGAACTCACCCAGGATTGCCACTCAAGGGCCGGGCCTGCAGAACTACTGCTAATGGGAACGGTGTTCCTGCTGTGGAAAAAGTGCAGGAACTCAGTTCCCACATGTTCCTGCAGGACTTGAGCCCTGAATATAAACCTAGCAAGTACCATGTTCATGTTGCGCAATCTGGTGAAAAGGATATCTGCTCAAAACATTTTATTGCAACTTTTTATTAAATTTTTTTTACAATTAATCCGGTTTATTTATTTTATATGGAAGACCCCTGAGCATTGTGGCAGCATCAGACTTGGCTTCTTTTTTCTTCACTTTTGTTACACCTGTCCCGGTCCCCGGCTGTCATGTCCTGGCGCGCGGCTCCGCTCCTTAGGGCGCGCGCGCGCCAGCTCTCTAAGATTTAAAGGGCCAGTGCACCAGTGATTGGTGCCTGGCCCAATCAGTCTGATTAGCTTCCACCTGCCCCCTGTCCATATAACCTCACTTCCCCTGCACTTCCTTGCCAAATCTTGTTGCCATTGTGCCTTGTGAAAGCTATCTCTGTGTTTGCCATTTCCAGTGTTCCTGACCTCTTGCCGTTGCTATTGACTACGAACCTTGCCGCCTGCCCCGACCTTCTGCTACGTCTGACCTTGCCTCTGCCTAGTCCTTCTGTCCCACGCCTTCTCAGCAGTCAGCGAGGTTGAGCCGTTGCCGGTGGATACGACCTGGTTGCTACCGCCGCAGCAAGACCATCTCGCTTTGCGGCGGGTTCTGGTGAAAACTAGTAGCAACCCTAGAACCGGTCCACCGACACGGTCCACGCCAATCCCTCTCTGACACAGAGGATCCACATCCAGCTAGCCGAATCCTAACAGTAGATCCGGCCATGGATCCCGCTGAGGTGCCGCTGCCAAGTCTCGCTGACCTATCCACGGTGGTCGCCCAGCAATCCCTACTGATCGCCCAACAAGGTCACCAGCTGTCACACTTGATCACCATGCTACAGCAACTTCAGTCACAGCTACAGCAGCTGCTACAGCAACAACCATCTCCTCCGCCGGCTTCTGCACCTCCTCCGCAGCGAGCGGCCGCTCCTAACCTCCGCTTGTCCCTGCCGGACAAATTTGATGGGGACTCTAGACTCTGCCGTGGTCTCCTGTCTGGGAAGGCCCTGTCATGGGCCACACCACTCTGGGCACCTCTCTCACTGTATCCTTTGCAATCTACCCCTGTGCCTTCCGCCGAGGAGGCTATGCAAGTGGATCGGTCTCGCCTGACCCATGAAGAGAGGACTCGCCGCAGAGATAAAAATTTATGTCTGTACTGCGCTAGTACCGAACATTTCTTGGTGGATTGCCCTATTCGTCCTCCACGTCTGGGAAACGCACGAACGCACCCTGCTCACGTGGGAGTGGCGTTTCTTGGTATGAAGTCTGCTTCTCCATGTCTCTCTGTGCCCGTGCGGATTTCTCCTTCTGCCAACTCCTCCTTCTCAGCTGTGGCCTTCTTGGACTCTGGTTCTGTGAGAAATTTTATTTTGGCCTCTTTTGTTAATAAGTTCAACATCCCTGTGACCCGTCTCGCCAGGCCGCTCTACATTTCCTCGATCAACGGAGTAATATTGGACTGCACTGTGCGTTACCGCACAGAACCCCTGCTCATGAGCATTGGACTGCATCTCGAAAAAATTTAACTTTTTGTTTTGCCCAACTGCACCTCTGAAGTGCTCCTCGGTCTGCCATGGCTCCAACGCCACTCTCCTACCCTTGACTGGACCACCGGGGAGATCAAGAGCTGGGGTGCTTCTTGCCACAAAAAATGCCTCACGTCTGCTCCCAGTCCCGTCAGTCAAACCTCAGTGTCTCCTCCTTTACCTGGTCCCCCCAAGGCCTATCAGGACTATGCTGTGTCTCCTCCTCATAGCCCCCGTCCTGGTAACACTCTGCCCCGTGCCAAGCTTCACCCTCTTCCCCCCCTCCCCACTCCCACTCCTTCTGGTTTGCCCGCTGTTGATGAGGTTTCCCGGGACTTCTCCACCATCTGGAAAGAGACTTAAAAACCCCTCATACAGGCCTCATCCCGGATGAAGAAGCATGCCGACAAAAAAAGAAGAACTCCTCCTGTCTTTGTTCCTGGAGACAAAGTGTGGCTCTCCACCAAGTAAATCCGCTTCCGTGTCCCCAGTTATAAACTGGCACCACGTTATCTTTGACCCTTTGAAGTCAAGTGCCAAATCAATCCTGTTTCCTACGAACTCCTTCTTCCCCCTTCTCTCCGTATTCCTAACGCTTTTCATGTCTCTCTCCTTAAACCGCTTATCCTTAACCGCTTCTCTCCCAAGGTTGTTGCTCCTACTCCTGTCTCCGGGTCCTCAGATGTCTTCTCGATTAAAGAATTTTCAGGTTCCAAAAAGAGGGGGAGACCCAAGGGGGGGGGGGGGTACTGTTACGCCGAATGCTCTGGGTCCCTGCTCCTCCCCGGAGCGCTCGCGGCGTTCCTCTGTCTGCAGCGCCCCGGTCAGACCCGCTGACCGGGAGTGCTGCACTGACACTGCCGGCGGGGATGCGATTCGCAGAGCGGGACGCGCCCGCTCGCGAATTGCGTCCCAAGTCACTCACCTGTCCCGGTCCTCGGCTGTCATGTCCTGGCGCGCGCGGCTCCGCTCCTTAGGGCGCACGCGCGCCAGCTCTCTAAGATTTAAAGGGCCAGTGCACCAGTGATTGGTGCCTGGCCCAATCAGTCTGATTAGCTTCCACCTGCCCCCTGTCAAGATATAACCTCACTTTCCCTGCACTTCCTTGCCGGATCTTGTTGCCATTGTGCCTTGTGAAAGCTATCTCTGTGTTTGCCATTTCCAGTGTTCCTGACCTCTTGCCGTTGCTATTGACTACGAACCTTGCTGCCTGCCCCGACCTTCTGCTACGTCTGACCTTGCCTCTGCCTAGTCCTTCTGTCCCACGCCTTCTCAGCAGTCAGCGAGGTTGAGCCGTTGCCGGTGGATACAACCTGGTTGCTACCGCCGCAGCAAGACTATCCCGCTTTGCGGCGGGCTCTGGTGAAAACCAGTAGCAACCCTAGAACCGGTCCACCGACACGGTCCACGCCAATCCCTCTCTGACACAGAGGATCCACATCCAGCTAGCCGAATCCTAACAACTTTGTTCCTTGCACCTCTGATGGTTCCATTCTATGGTTTCCAGCCAGGTCCCAAATATAGGCAGGAGCCGCTAAAAAGAAAAACTACTTATCCCTGAAAGGGTGATATGTTACTAATCAGGGATTAACCAGGTGTGAGTCCTGATTTTGAGGATACATCACCAGGTGGTAATCTATTTCCCAATCACCCATAGGGTTACATAAGGGGCACTGTTCTCCTGCTTTTCTGTATACTTTATCCTAATGATGCTTGCTCCATGAGATTAACCCCCCATATCCGTGCCATTTATAATGTATGGAATTATATCTGCAGCTTCTGAGAAAGCATGACTGGTTTTGATTTTTTTTAGCCCTTAGAGATTATGAGGGCCCAAAGGAGGAATCCTTAGAAATGAGCGAGTTCTGCATCTCTTTTCCAATTATCTTACTGCAATAAGGCAAGGCACAATGGGCCTCATTTACTAAGAATGTCTGGTTTTTACTAGTGGGAAAAGTTGTTTCAGACATGCAGGATTCCTCTCTATTTACTATTGGGAAAAGTCGGGAACATTTTCTGACCAGCTTTTTCTAGGTCGTTTTTTCCAACCATTTACCCACAGGATTTTCTGTGAATTCCATAGTAAATCGGTCGGGTTGTGAAACCACGCCCTTTTTGGCCGGCCACACCCCCTTTTGCAACAGATCACGCCCCTTTTTCGGGTTTGTCAGATTTTTCCGGCGCAGACTGTCGCACACTGGCGCAGACATGTCTCAGACATGTCTCAGGCAAAATAACCAGACAAAAACTGGTCGGTTTCAGCTTAGTAAATGAGGCCCAATGACAGTGATAAGTAATTATAATTCATATTTATATTTTAAATTATTCTTATATTTCATAGGTTTGCTTTCCAGTTTATCCTTTCCCTCCTCTTGACTTTTACCCCCTCTATCAATCTTCTTCTGCCTCTCTCTCTCTCTCTCAAATTTTCATCCAAATGACGCCTTCTCCTAATCTTTCCTTCTCCAAAGTTCTTTCTCTTTCAACATTTGAGAAACATTTTTGGTTTTACATAGCATTTTGCTTGTATTCTTTGTACCCGAAGTACCAATCTTGACCAATTTGCTAACTGTTGTAGCAGAAAAAGATAAGATAGATATATGTTTATCCCACGCTGGTTCACTTTCAGTTACTGTAGATTTACCAAGCACGTCTGTTGGAGGTATGTTCCAAGCATCTACCACTCTCTCATTGCAGTAATATTTTTTCATGTGCCCTTTTGTTTTTGTGTTTAGATTCTTAGTAAAAACACTTCCCTCCTGAATCCTCTTTAACCTCTTAAGGACTCAGGGTTTTTCCGTTTTTGCACTTTCGTTTTTTCCTCCTTACCTTTTAAAAATCATAACCCTTTCAATTTTCCACCTAAAAATCCATATTATGGCTTATTTTTTGCGTCGCCAATTCTACTTTGCAGTGACATCAGTCATTTTACCCAAAAATGCACGGCGAAACGGAAAAAAAAATCATTGTGCGACAAAATCGAAAAAAAAACGTCATTTTGTAACTTTTGGGGGCTTCCCTTTCTACGCAGTGCATATTTCGGTAAAAATTACACCTTTATCATTATTCTGTAGGTCCATACGGTTAAAATGATACCCTACTTATATAGGTTTGATTTTGTCGCACTTCTGGAAAAAATCATAACTACATGCAGGAAAATTTATACGTTTAAAAATGTCATCTTCTGACCCCTATAACTTTTTTATTTTTCCACGTACAGGGCGGTATGAGGACTCATTTTTTGCGCCGTGATCTGAAGTTTTTATTGGTATGATTTTTGTTTTGATTGGACTTTTTGATCACTTTTTATTCATTTTTTAATGGTATAAAAAGTGACCAAAATACGCTTTTTTGGACTTTTGAATTTTTTTGCGCGTACGCCATTGACCGTGCGGTTTAATTAATGATATATTTTTATAGTTCAGACATTTACACACACGGCGATATCACATATGTTTATTTATTTTTTTTTTTTTACACTGTTTTATTTTTTTATGGGAAAAGGGGGGTGATTCAAACTTTTATTAGGAAAGGGGTTAAATGACCTTTATTAACACTTATTTTTTTACATTTTTTTTGCAGTGTTATAGGTCCCATAGGGACCTATAACACTGCACACACTGATCTTTTACACAGATCACAGGCGTGTATTAACACGCCTGTGATCAGTGTTATCGGCGCTTGACTGCTCCTGCCTGGATCTCAGGCACGGAGCAGTCATTCGTCGATCGGACACCGAGGAGGCAGGTAAGGGCCCTCCCGGTGTCCGGTCAGCTGTTCGGGACGCCGCGATTTCACCGCGGCGGTCCCGAACAGTCCGACTGAGCAGCCGGGTCACTTTCACTTTCACTTTAGAAGCGGCGGTCAGCTTTGACTGCCGCTTCTAAAGGGTTAATACCGCACATCGTCGCGATCGGCGATGTGTGGTATTAGCCGCGGGTCCCGGCTGTTGATGAGCGCCGGGACCGACGCGATATGATGCGGGATCGCGGCGCGATCCCGCTTCATATCGCGGGAGCCGGCGCAGGAAGTAAATATACGTCCTGCGTCGTTAAGGGGTTAAAGTGTACCCGTCAGATGCAACAACATTTTTTTTTAATATATCACTCAGTACCTAATCCTGACCATGTATATCACATTTTTATGTGTCTAGCACCTTTATTTATTTTTTTATTACACTTTTATTGTAGCTCACTAGTCTGAATTCCTCTCAAAGGGAGGGGGCGTGGCCTCATTGTGCAGGTCTCCGCCCCCTCCCTCAGTATGATGTCTGCTCACATCTCCCCTAGCATTAGCTAAACTACAACTCCCAGCTTGACCTCACTGACAGTAGAGGGACACAAGCTGACAGTGGGAGGATTTTTCCTCCAGGTGTGAGCCCTGCACTCACAGCTGTCAATCAAGGAAGTGTGTCCATGACATAGGTGATGATGCATGGACACAGCAGGACTAGTATGTGTCCAAGCAGGTGGGGGGGGGGGGCAATTGTTTGACTGGCTTTTTCAGTATGAAATACTGAAAATTTTCTAATGAAAGCAATTGCTAAACCTATTGGTTTTGCATGCTTTACAACATATCAAAAGATTTTGTATCTGACAGTGCCCATTTAATGCTTTAATATAAAATAAGATTAAGTAAGAGCTTATGCAGCACCTGTTGGACCTAAACCACAAACTGAGTTCCAGTATCCTATTATCTTATTCCAATATTGCTCTCGATGAATCCTGCATGACCCCAGAAGAAAACGAATAAGGAGGACATAGCATACTAGGGACATTGAGAGAAAGATTACTAATAAGGCCACCTTTATTAAGACAGCCACTGTATAATATAACATATGTACTGTATGTATAATTTTCTAAGGGACATTTATGAAATTGTACCATGTACAGAAAAATACTCCTGACCTATGGTAAAATAAAAAAATATGATTGTTTGGAACTGTAGAAACATGGCATTTTATGTATTGCACATGATAAGTCTAGTATACTAACTTTAAGTAATTTGAATAGAAGTTACATTTGTCAAATATGATATGGGGAAACCAATTACTTTTCACTATTTCATTGGTAGCTGCTGAGCACAGATGGATTTCAGTCACTAAAGTTGCTGTAGCATTGAAACTACTTTCAGCCAAGAAAGTTCAGGCGTGAAGACACCATATATACCACCAAATCAAAGCTAATTACGCAGCCCCTTTGCTCATCTCCTTGGCCCAGTCCTTTGGTTGCACCCCTTTTTCTGCACTATACTGTTACTGTATAAAATTTACTATACAGGTATCAATATTCCCACATACAGTGACCATAAAGTGGTAGATATCAGCTCTACACATGCTCTGCAGACCATATAAGTGATTATAGCTACATGTAGGGTCTCACAGGTGACGTCTTCTCTGTGCCCCCAGCCATCTCCAACAAACACCGCTCACCATTCCATCGTTCCCCTGAAGCTCCAGCTGCTCTTCTCCCCACAGCTCATATTATTTCTGTTACTCCATACCAAATTCTAAATTAATCAATATGTTTCTTGGAGTGTGGGAGAAAACCTGGGGAAAACCAACACAAACATTGGGAGAACATACAAACTCCTTGCAGATGCTGCCCATGATGGAATTTAATCCCAGGACCCCAGCACTGCTAACCACTGAAAGAGGGTGGTTAAGCCATTTGGGTTGGCTTATCACCTAAAGAAAAAAATGGTCGGGCAGTATAAATTCATCTGCCTTCAGGAGATTCAGAAGACTGCCATAGATTTAAAATTGGTTGGCCATTCCTACCCAGAATAAAAGTTATTTCTAATGTGTAAGGCCATGTTTAGAGCTCTGACTTTGGTATCATTTGAAAGCCCAGAAGCTTAGAGTGCATGTAAGAAAAAGTGACAGCAAGTACAGCCATATTGGATGACATTAGCTTCTCTGAATCAAACAAATCCTACTTAAAGGGGTACTCCACTGGCCAGCCTTCTGGCTGCATTCGGAACATTTAGTTCCAAATGCTGTGCTCGCACTGCGGGGGTCAACCATGCCCCCTTGTGACGTCAGGCCACGCTCCCTCAATTCAAGTCTATGGGAGGGGCATCACAGCCGCCATGCCCCCTCCCATAGACTTACATTGAGGGGAAATGCCCTGACATCACGAGGGGGCATGGCCGACCCCTGCAGCTGACCCCTGTTCTGAAAACAGCCAGAAGGCTGGCCAGTGGAGTACCCCTTTAATCTATATATCCTATCAGTAACAAAGCAACACTTTTACCAATGACTTTCTTAGAAGCAAATGAGAAGATAGCATCTAATATGGTTACACTTCCTGACACTCTTAGTTCTGCTTAACTGGTATATAGCCATCTTAATGTTTTGAGCAGAAATTCTCTTTAAAACTAGTGTTAAACACTAAATATAAAAATATATATTGTAAGCATTTCTATTTAACAGGATTATACCCGTCTAAGCCTGTGCGAGAGATAATAAAAATTCCTGTTCACAGTAATTCATCCGTCAAATAAAATGTTCTGTTGAAACGTGTGTTCACGCTGTGGTTGTGCTTGTTAGAATTGTCTGTCTCAGCCTGTCTCCAGCAGTAATATAATATACACCCTGACTATTCACAAGATATTGCATTTGCACCAACTATTGAATCTAACTTTTTTAAGCAAAGCACTGTACAATTAAAGGTCCAGCTTGAGACCCTGGGCCCCAGTGGAATACCTGAACAAGGGCCCTTCCAATCATAGCTTGCAATTTTGAATACTGCTGACTGCTATGTGTCATATTGGACAAGACCCTGTGTGTCACTGCTTTAGTTGCATCCTCCATGGCTTCACCACTGGTTGCAATGCCATCAATAACCCACTAGTTTGACTTCCACTATGAACTTGCAGGAAAACAAGCTGGTAGCAGTCAGCAGTATTCAAAATTGCAAGCTATGATTGGAAGGGCCCTGATTCAGGTATTCCACTGGGGCCCAGGGTCTCAAGCTGGACCTTTAATTGTAAAGTGCTTTGCTTAAAAAAAGTTTATAGAGGTAGCAGTCGCACCGGGGCTCTGGTGTCTAAGGGGGCCCCAAAGCACATCTTTCCCATTAGAGAGCAGTACAATAATTGGCATATGGGGCCCTGTTGCAGATTTTGCATCGGGCCCCCGAAGCTACAAGCTACGCCTCTGGGTGGGGGTCCGGCTGTTGGGACATCCACAGCTCCAGGGATCAGCAGGAAATGGATGGCATGCTCCATTTATCCTCTCTGGGGCTTCCAAATATTGCCGGGTGCTAAACTTGGTTCCCACCGAGGATCCTCCAATCCCTGATCCTGTGATAACAGGATAACTTTTGAAGTTTAAAGTTCCCCTTATACAAATATACAAAGCATATCCAGTCATGAAAAGCATAATCACACGCATATACAGTACAGACCAAAAGTTTGGACACACCTTCTCATTCAGAGTTTTCTTTATTTTCATGACTGAAAATTGTAGATTTACACTGAAGGCAACAAAACTAAGAATCAACACATGTGGAATTATATACATAACAAAAAAGTGTGAAACAACTGAAAATATGTCATATTCTAGGTTCTAGCCACCTTTTGCTTTGATTACTGCTTTGCACACTCATTCTCTTGATGAGCTTCAAAAGTAATCACCTGAAATGGTCTTCCAACAGTCTTGAAGGAGTTCCCAGAGATGCTTAGCACTTGTTGGCCCTTTTGCCTTCATTGGGTTCAGGTCTGGTGACTGCGGAGGCCAGGTCATCTGGCGCAGCACCCCATCACTCTCCTTCTTGGTCAAATAGCCCTTACACAGCCTGGAGGTGTGTTTGGAGTCATTGTCCTGTTGAAAAATAAATGATGGTCCAACTAAACGCAAACCGGATGGAATAGCATGCCGCTGCAAGATGCCATGCTAGTTCAGTATGCCTTCAATTTTGAATAAATCCCCACCAGTGTCACCAGCAAAGCACCCCCACACCATCACACCAGCTCCTCCACACCAGCACACCTGTGAAGTGAAAACCATTTCAGGTGACTACCTCTTGAAGATCATCAAGAGAATGCCAAGAGGGTGCAAAGCAATAATCAAAGCAAAAGGTGGCTACTTTGAAGAACCTAGAATATGACATATTTTCAGTTGTTTCACACTTTTTTGTTATGTATATAATCCCACATGTGTTAATTCATAGTTTTAATGCCTTCAATGTGAATCTACAATTTTCATGGTCATGAAAATAAAGAAAACTCTGAATGAGAAGGTGTGTCCAAACTTTTGGTCTGTACTGTATATATATATATATATATATATATATATATATACATACATATACATACAGCAACAGGAGAATACAGCAGCACACTGCTAGCACAAAGATATAGATAAAACATGAGTATATAGATACAACATGAGAAGCTATTCAGCTATGGTGCAGTAATGAAATAGTGAGATACTTGCAATTGGCGGCCAGATAGCTTGGACCGTCCCACCACGGTAAGGTGATCTCATTGGGACGGACCCTACACTATGAATATGCCTCTGTGTGAATAAATCAGCAGGCATTGCAGGATCTGGAACATCCAAATCACCTTATATACACCTGATAGAGGTGGGTGGGATGCAAGAACCAACATGGAGGTAGCCACTCCCCCATATGTGTAATACAAACAAAGAATAAGTTGGCCAGCACTATTGATTCCAAACTATTATACGGACCTGGCTTACAGGTGCAAGCTGCTGGGCTAAATATTCAGCAACAGGAGAATACCGCAGCACACTGCTAGCACAAATATATAGATAAAACATGAGTGTATAGATACAACATGGGAAGCTATTCAGCTAAGGTGCAGTAATGAAATAGTGAGATACTTAGCTTGCAATTTGGCGGCCAAATAGCTTGGACACCTGATAGAGGTGGGTGGGGTGTTTGTTTGTTATATATATCTAAGAAGGATGCCGCAGCACACGGAAGGTTCAAAAGTGTAAACAGTGGTTTATTCCATGATAATACAAGTTAGCAACGTTTCTGCTGCCAGTGCAGCCTTTGTTTGTTATATATATATATATATATATATATATATATATATATATATATATATATAAGATGCAGAAAAGTACAGCAGCACACCCAGTAGTAAAGTGCAAAAAATTGGGATTTATTGACCCATATCAAATGCTATTGATATGGGTCAATAAATCCCAATTTTTTGCACTTTACTACTGGGTGTGCTGCTGTACTTTTCTGCATCTTGGATTATTTGAGCCGTCTGCGATTGGGACTGCTATCCTTGCTTGCACCCCAAGATTCTGCCAGAATATGTGGTTGTGCTGCCTACTTTCTACATATATATATATATATATATATATATATATATACATACAGTATATATCATATGTAAGATGTCATGCATAAAAGGGATGGTACAAAATATTTTTATAGATGAAGGTTACTCAAGTTTCTTTGCAGGAGTCAGAAGTTTTGCTGGGGATTCTTTTCATATGAAAAGCTTTCACAGTAATGTTTGACTCTCTGTGACTCATAGTTCATGCCGGATCATATTGTGGTTAGGTCTTAGAAAATGCGGCTTTCTTTGGCACTGAATTGTACACAGGAAGCAATAATAGGATGGGCACAAAAGAAAGGAAATAAAAACTCATATAATCTATAGCAGTGGTCTCCAACCTGCGGACCTCCAGATGTAGCAAAACTACAACTCCCAGCATGCCCGGACAGCCGTTGGCTGTCCGGGCATGCTGGGAGTTGTAGTTTTGCTACATCTGGAGGTCCGCAGGTTGAAGACCACTGATCTATTGGAAGGGAAAATGTCTATAGCACTGAAGATATTTATTTGACAAAAGTTGTTCCCTTGGGAAGATGCAGTAGAACAAGTACAGTGCAAAACTAAAGCTGTGGCTCATAGCAACCTGTCTCCTGCTTTACTTTTCCTATGCATTAGTTTTTAATATCCCTTGTTGTATCCTATAATTTACTCATAAGAACAAGGGTTGTTTTGGTTTGTCAACCTGTCCCCAGTGCGGCATGTATTATATGGCAAGAGCTATCAGCGGCATAGCGACCGGAGTGTGGGGGATGCGGGCCGCACCAGGTGACACCAGCCTGATGGGGTGACACCATGATGCCGGGGAAAAGGGAAAAGCTGAGTACATGAGAGTGGAGGGGTTGCAGAGTACTGTGCTCTGAGAGCTCCCAGAGCAAGGACAGAGATCGGGAAAAGCTGAGTACATGAGAGTGGAAGGGTTGCAGAGAACTGTGTCCAGGCAGCAAGGGAAAAGCCTCAGGAAAAGCTGGGGAAAAGCTGAGTACACGAGAGTGGAGGGGTTGCAGAGAACTGTGTCCAGGCAGCAAGGCAGCAAAATAGTGAGCCGAGCTAGACTGCTAGACTTATGTTCAGAGAGTACAGTGTCTGGCAGGGTTATATTCAGATGGTACAGTGTGTCATAGTGTTATATTCAGAGGATGTAGTATGTTAGTATTATAGTATTAGTATTATTTTCATGGGCATAGTGTCTGGCTTGGTTATATTATTGTTTTCGTATAGAGGATCAGAATTGACGAGAAGCCCTTTGGACATCAACTTCTGCAGAGGGAACATTTTAGCTGGAACAAGTCATGGCGGTATGGAATTAGATAAGGAAAGACTATAGAGAAGACTGTAGTCACTGATATCATTGTGTATTGTCCTGACTGTCCCATCTGAGCTGTAGTCACTTGTAAGTTCTCCAGTTATGATGGGTGAAACAACAACTCCCAGCATCCCCTTACCACTGCTTAGGTCATACTGGGAGCTGTAGTTTTAAATGGTAAAAAAGTCTCTAGCACTTTCCCATTCTGTGGCAATTGGTGTATTTGATTATTATACTGAAACGTGCTACACCACTAGCGTCGATCACAATAGGCTAAAAAAAATACTTAAGGGGAGGGGGGGGGTCAGGGGGTGACACAATTTTCTACCACACCGGGTGACGCCAACCCTAGCAACGCCAATGAGAGCTATACACAATGTCAAATAACACTGTTTATCATGGTTTTAAGTAATAAATGACTAGTATGACAGGTGACAAGACTGCATTCAGCCTAAACACTATGGGAGTTGGTAGGTCAATAACTGGAACCAAAAGTACTTGCCCCTGGCAATTAACCATGTTACTGCTTTACTTTACCAAAAGGCCAATGAAAAGTGAAATGTGATTTGCTGCCATGAGCTATGAATGTACTTTCCTTTGCACCACTTTGTTTCCTCAATAAAGTGCAGAAATATAAGGGGGAAAAAAGTTGAATTAGAAAGCACAAAAAGAATAGCTGTGAAAACTGATTCAACTGAAACTGAAACTGTAAAAAGCCACGTCAGCATATTATTTTCACCTGCTCAAACACAGTTCGTAAATGTGCCAATTTTCATACTAAAAGGACTTTCCACTGTTTTAAAACTTATTTTTACACTTTTGTTATCAATGCTCTTTCTTCTGTCCTTTTGCAGTATGACAGTACCCAGTCTACCTTCTGCTTAAGAATATAGGTTGTGTAGATAGTGTGTATGTGTAGATTCACCCTACCTGTCAGTGTAATCCTGACAGGATACTCTGCAGGAACCTTGGAGGTAAGTAAAGGTTTATTTTGTTTTATATAATGTGCAATAGGGAAAGTGTAAAACAAAAAAACAAAAAATAAATAAATAAATAAATAAATAAAAAACTCCCGTTGGATAACCCCTTTAAACATGTGTAACATATACTGTATTCCTTTATTCTGCTTAAAGGAATATTTCACCCCTAGACATCTTATCCCCTATCCCCTGGATGTCTGATCCCCTAGATGTCTGATTACGGGGTGATGGGCTGGCGATCGCAGGGGTCCCAAGCGACCCCTCACAATCGCAGGCCCGTCACCCCGTAATCCACATGAATGGAGTGAATTCCACGCCATACCAGATTACAAGTGACCACAGCCATCCGCAGATTAGCACAGCCGGCATTCTAAACATAAATGTTCAGAACACTGGGGCACCAGGGCGCAGATCGTGGGGGGTCCCAGCGGCAGGACCCGTGATCAGACATCTTAACCCGTGACGATGCAACTCCACAAACCGGAGTATACAGGTGGTTAGTGGGGGTGATCCTGAGTAAAACTATGTATTCCTTACCTCGATCCATTCAGCCATATCCAAGATATAGCACAATCTTAAAAAATGCAAACTCTAACTGCACCAGAGGTGGGTTTGAATACTATCAGCACCTCTGACACCATCCCTATTCTCATCGACTCACTCATCAATATTTACAGTATCTCCTGATGAGGTGAACTCAGGGGACGGCATCAGAGATGCAGATAGTCTCTAAACCCGCCCATGGTGCAGATAAAAGTTCATTTGCATCTTGCAAGATTGTGCTATATCTCGGGAACGGCTGAATGGATTCATGTAAGGAATACACAGTTTTATTCAGGACCACCCACACTAGCCTCCTTAGGTTGGTGGGGTTGATCCATTTGTCAGTTTCCCATTATCATGTGCATTGTGTAATGGTTAATGCTCTCTGTGCTACCACCTCTGGTGGAGACTCTGTAAAGAGTATGAGAAGCAGGGCACATGATTATCCCACACAGGCTTCTAGAAGCCAACAAGAAGTCCCCAAGTATAACTCTTTCTTCCCTGAGGACTGAAACAAACTAGTTAGTCCTGGCTAGATCAGGGAAGGAGGTCTGGTCTAATCAGTGTAAAGCAAAAATCTTTGCACTCACCAAATATAAATGCAATTCTAAGTATTTATTTCAAGTCAAATGGTACAGGACAGGTTTCAGCTAAGCAAGCCTTGCTTAGTTGGCTCTGCTTAGCTGAAACACATTCTGTACCTAGTGAAATAAATACTTTAAACATAAAAAAAAATAATAAAATGAATACTTAGAATGCCTGAATGTTTAATATAGTGTTTCATTCACTTGCTTTTAAAATAATCAACATAAAACTATAAAAATATAATGTTAATTAAATGGCACCGTCAATGGCGTACACGTAAAAAAAAAACAAAGTCCAAAATTGCGTGTTTTGGTCACTTTGTATACCATAAAAAATTTTATAAAAAGGGATCAAAAAGTCCCACCAAAACAAAAAAGGGAACCGGTAAAAAATTCAGATCATGGCGCAAAAAACGAGCCATCATACCACCATGTAAGCGGAAAAATAGAAAAAGTTATAGGGGTAAGAAGGGGACATTTTTAAATGTACTAATTTTTGTGCAGTTATAATTTTCACCAGAAGTAAAACAAAATCAAACCTATATAAGTAGAGTATCGTTTTAATCATATGGACCTTCAGAATAAAGATAAGGTGTAATTGTTACCGGAAAGCGCACTGCGTAGAAACGGAAGCCCCCAAAAATTACAAAATGGCGTTTTTTTTTTTTCTATTTGGTCCCACAAATATATATTTTTTGGTTTCGTCATAGAATTTTTTCATAAAATGTCATTACAAAGTACAATTGTTGGCGCAAAAAACAATCCATGATATGATTCTGTAGTTGCAAAATTGAAAGGGTTATGAGGAGGAAAAAACTGAGGAGTCCTGAAAGGGTTAAGGACCAGGCCCACACTACAGAATTCCCGTGGAATTCTGTGGGCTGAATTTCGCAAGCGTAATTCCACGGTGTGAACTTAACATTAGTGTGAATGGGTCTCCGCGAGACCCGTTCACACTGCGGAATTTCAGCAGCAGACAATTCCGCCGATTAAATTGTTCCGCCCAAAGAAAAACCATGTTCATTCTTTGCGCGGATTCCGCGAGCACTGCACAGTTGTCAATGGTGAAACCTGCAGGCGAGCCTCACTGATAGCAACACTGACTGAAACATGCATAGAGTCTGTGGTCTTCTATTCATCACAGCACTGCAAACATGTGAGGGCGGAAGTGGTCCCCCAGCAGGCTTCAGTGTTGTCATGCCTGCTGGGAAACACCTACTTTCTCCTGCTGGTAAATTGCACTATGTGAGCAAGAATAAAGGTATGATACACAGATTTTTAGAGCTCTGAATTTTTTTTTTAAGCTGGGAGGAGTGTAAGGAGTAGTAAGGGAACATAGCCTGAATTAATTTAGAAAAGTTTATTTGGTGACAGGTAAAATTCCATTGATTTTTGGTGAGTGCCCGTATTTTTGCTTTACTTCTCTGGTATTGATCCCACCACAAGTACCATGGCCGACGTGCCGACTTCTACTTCACATTGGTGTAGTCAGTGTATCTTAGCCTGCCTTAGGCCAGTGAAGGAGCTCCTATGAACTTCTGTAACGTGTACTTTACTAAAGCTACTAAGGGGGTTGTTACCTTTATCTGTATTTAGACTGTATCCTGTATTGGCTTACACAGAGGAAACTTCTTCAGTAAAGCTAACTTTTATGGTTCAAGTTTCCTACTGTGTCGGGTACAATTTATTTGCACCCTGACACCACCACTATAATGTTCCCCAGGGTTAAGGACTATTCTTGTCCCTGTTCCTGGACCGGAGCGCTTGCAACGTCTGCCCCGGCGGGGTGCCCCGGTCGGACTCTCTGACCAGGGACACTCCATCTCTGCTTCCGTCGGGGACGCGGTCCGCGCTGTGGGATGTCCCCGCGCGCGTCCCAGCGCCACTTACCCGTGCCCGTTCCTACCCTCTCCTCTGCTTCCTGCTCACGTGACTCCCGGTGCGCGCGTCCCTGCACTATAGGGCGCGCGCGCGCCAGAAGTTTAAGATTTAAAGGGCCAGTGCACCATTGATTGGTGCCTAGCCCAATTCGTTCTTTGTCCCTCCTATAAAGGTGTCCTGCCCCTTCCTGCCCTTGCCAGATCTTTGTTGCCTCAGTGCCCTAGAGAAAGCATTTTGTGTATATCCTTGCCTATTGCCGATCCCGTTGCTAACGACTACCGCCTGAGAACCCGTGCTGCCTGCCCTGACCTTTGCTACGTCTGACTACGCCACTGCCTGCCTCTTCTGTACTTCACTTGTCTCAGCTGCCAGTGAGGTAGAGCCGCTATCGGAGGATACGACCTGGTAGTTACCGCCGCAGCAAGTCCATCCCGCTTTGCGGCGGGCTCTGGTGAAAACCAGTAACTGCTTAGAACCGATCCTCCGATACGGTCCACGCCAATCCCTCTCTGGCATAGAGGATCCACCACCTGTACCACTTCCTGCTATTAGTCCTGATCCTGACAATTCTCATACATGCAGACCCTATTAACAAAGTTGTTTAAGCCACTAGGAAACTTCTCAGGGATCAGCTACAGCCATCAAGCTACTGTGAAAGCATTGACTCTAGCAGTAGTACTACAACAGCTCTCCCTATACAACATTTTCTCTTTCCAGTGTTTTTGCACTAAATTAAAATACTCTATTATTACCTCAGGGTTTTCAGCTCTTGTTCCTCATTTTCTGACATGGCTGAATGAAGAAAACCAGTATAAGTACATTGATTGGCCACAATAGGAGGAATAGGCAGGTGTGCCACTGCTTGCGATATGACCTTTTACGCTAGTAAAGCTGCCTATACACATTATATGAAGGATAGATTATATTTGAATGACAGGTCATACCTCAGATGGTTTATGGGGACAACAACCCTTTAAATGTTTCTTATAAAAGGTTCAATTAAAGCATGACCATAAATCCATAGACTACACAGAAGGAATACAGCACTACTTCGCCAAATGTTTCAATGAAATGATGCCAGCGTCCAAGACTCAATCACAGTCCACAGATTAAAAAGGAAAAACGGTGCAGCACTCCATTATATGGTGGCAAAGCTTGAAAAAGGTTTTTTGGAGGAACTAAAGCATTACATATAGAAATTTACTTTACTGAGTTATTACCAATTATCAATACTGAGACCAATATCACTGTTACGAGTAGCGCTGCGGCCAGACGCGCTGGCCGAGAGCGCATTCCTGCCCCATCCTCCCGTGCTGGCTCTGCTGTGGTTCGCATCGCAGGACGTGCCTTCATGCGAACACCGGGCCCTCACTCACCTCCCCGCGTCTCCCCGCATTCTTTTTGTGTCTTGCCTTGCTGTGTATCTAACCCCATTGCTACGTATCCTGACCTTGCTCCTGTGCTGCCTGCCCTCTGACCTCTTGCTACGTGATCTGACCTTGCTACAGTGCTGCCAGTCCTGATCTCCTGCCAGTCCCTCACTACGACTCCGTCTCATTCCTTCTTTGCCACGCATCTCCTCAGCAGCCTTTGTGGACGAGACGTGCCAGGGGTAGCGACCTGGGAGCCGCCTGCCGCAGCAAGTCCATCCCGCTTTGCGGCGGGCTCTGGTGAAAACCAACGGCTCCTTACACTCTGCTCCCTGGTACGGCTCACGCTATCGTCCACAACAGGTATTTGTCTTTGGTTCTTAACTGGCCTCGACCTACTGGCCTGCAGGCTATACAACACTTTATAGGCTTTGCCAATTATTATTAACAGTTTATTCCACACTTTTCCTCCTTGGTTGCTCCTATAGTGGCTCATACTAAGAAGAACAGTAACCCCAAATCCTGGCCTCCTGAGGTTGAAGAAACCTACTCCCAACTGAAATCGTCATTTGCTTCTGCTCCAGTTTTATCAAGACCTGACCCAGAAAAACCCTTCTTCCTCGAAGTAGATGCCTCTTTGGTAGGAGCTGGCGCTATTCTGACCCAAAAGACCTCCAGGGGTAAAACCTTGACTTCCTTTCGCCTGCCGAGAGGAATTATTCCATTGGAGATCGTGACCTATTGCCCATTAAGCTCGCTTTGGAAGAATGACGTCACCTACTCGAAGGCTCTACTTATCCAGTCAATATCTACACAGATCATGAGAACTTTTTGTACCTTCAGTCCGCTCAACGTCTGAATCCCCGGCAGGACAGGTGGTCTCTTTTCTTCTCCAGGTTCAATTTCCTAATCCATTTTTGGCTTGCGGATAAGAATGTCAAGGCTGATGCTCTCTCCAGGGCTTCTGAAGTGGTGAGTCTGGCTCCTCCCCTTGGCACATAATGCCTCCTGAATGTTTGGTCTCTGTCGCACCTCTTGACCTACAGCAAGTTTCACCTGGGAAGTCTTTTGTACCATCTCGCCTTAGAATTAAGGTATTGAATTGGGGACGTTCTTCTCTATTGGCCGGGCACCCTGGAATTCGAATGTCTACTTAGCTCATCTCTCTTCATTATTGGTGGCCGAACTTGGAAGGCAATGTTTCTGATTTTGTCCGTTTCTGCACTACTTGTGCCAGAGAAAAGACTCCACGTCTTAAGCCTGCAGGCCTTCTTCAACCTTTGCTCATTACAGAGTGCCCTTGGACACACATCGCCATAGACTTCATCACTGACCTACCATCCTCCTTTAACAACACAGTCATCTGGGTTGTCACAGATCGTTTCTCCAAAATGTCCCTTTTTGTTCCTTTGCCTGGACTTCCCTCTGCTCCTGAGCTGGCGGATCAATTCTTCAGGCATATTTTTTGTTTACATGGTTTGCCGTTACACATTGTCTCTGACCGAGGGGTACCATTTTTGTCTCCAAATTATGGCGGGCACTCCATACTTCAAAGTCAAATTAGATTTGTCTTCTGCTTATCACCCGTAGACCAATGGCCAGGTAGAGAGAGTGAACCAAATTATGGGTGACTACCACCGTCACTTTGTCTCCGCACGTCAGGACAATTGGGCGAATTTGTTGCCGTGGGCTGAGTTTTCTTATAATCACCGGGACTCTGAGGCTACTAAAAGATCTCCATTCTTCATTGTCTATGGCCGCCATCCTCGCCCTCTTCTTCCTCTATCCGCTTCTTCTGGGGTTCCTACTGTCGATGACCAGATCCAGAATTTCATGACTATTTGGCAGGAGACTCAACGGTCCTTGGTACACGCCTCTACCCTTATGAAGTCTTATGCAGACAAGAGAAAAAGACCACCTCCAATTTTCTCTCCTGGAGATAAAGTTTGTCTGTCTGACAAATACGTTCGACTGAAGATCCCCAGCTACAAATTTGGTCCTTGTTTCCTCATTCCTTTTAGGATCTTACGTCAAATCAATCCGGTCTCCTATAAGCTCTACCTGCCTCCTTCCTTACGTATTCCAAATTCCTTCCACGTCTCTCTCCTCAAGCCACTGGTCCTCAACCGTTTCTCCCAGGGCGAAGTCTCTCCTACTCACGTGTCCGGCGCTGCAAATGTTTTTGAGGTTAAGGAGATTCTTGTCACCAAGACCATCAAGGGGAAACGGTACTTCTTGAGGGATTGGAAGGGTTTTGGTCTGGAGGAGAGGTCCTGGGAACCTGAAGAGAACATCTTAGATCGGGATCTGGTGCTGAGGTTCCTGCAGCCCAAAGAGAGGGAGAGACCTAAGGGGGTTACTGTTACGAGTAGCGCTGCAGCCAGATGCGCTGGCCGTGAGCGCACTCCTTCCATTTCCTCCCGTGCTGGCTCTGCTGCAGTTCGCATTGCGGGACGTGCCCGGATGTGAGCGCCGGGCCGTTACTCACCTCCCCGCGTCTCTGTCCCCTCCACTGTCCCTGGCCACCGGCACGTGTGTCTCCGCTTTCTAGGGCGCGCGCATGCTGGCTTCCAGCACACCATTGGTTGGTGCTTGTCTGGTCCTGACCTTATTTAACCCCGCACTTCCTCTTGACCCCTGCTGGATCTTTGTGCCATTAAAGCCTAAGAGAAAGTGTTCTGTTTGTGTCTTGCCTTGCTGTGTATCTGACCCAAATACTACATATCCTGACCTTACTCATGTGCCACCTGCTCTCTGACCTCTTGCTACGTGACCTGACCTTGCTACAGTGCCGCCAGTCCTGACCTCTTGCCAGTCCCTCACTACAACTCTGTCTCATTCCTTCTGTGCCACGCATCTCCTCAGTAGCCTTTGTGGATGAGTCATGCCAGGGGTAGCGACCTGTTAGCAGCCTGCCGCAGCAAGTCCATCCCGTGTTGCGGCGGGCTCTGGTGAAAACTAACGACTCCTTAGATTCCACTCCCTGGTACGGCTCACGCCATCATCCACAACAGCTATAGTGGATCCACACCACCTGCAGTAACAATTACCAATGATACCAGTATACAAGGAGGAAATATTATCACCATACATATTACCATCATACTGTTACTGACCAAATACAGTATACTAAGACCAATATACAAGTAGAAAATATTATCACCATACATAATGCCATCATACTGTTACTAACCAAATCCTGTATACTAAGACAACTGGAGTAGAAAGGCGGTGTGGAGGAACAAGGGAAGGTAGTGAAGCGGGCTAGGTGCAGGTGTGGAGATCGGCGGTGCAAATCACAGCAGCTAATAGGTATACAAAGAGAAAAATCCAAAAGAGATTGCACTCACCATCCACAAGTTTATTCACAAAAGTGTAGAAAAATGAGATAACATGATGTTACTTTAGGATGCAAAAAGCTGTCTAACTAAGATAAGTATCAATATCGAACATACAAAAGTAGAGGCAGGGGCACATCGGGACAAATTGTTTCTCGCTAGTTTGCGCTTCTTCAAGCCGGAGTGTGACCACACTCCGGCTTGAAGAAGGGCAAACTAGCACGAAACAACTTGTCCCGATGTGTCCCTGCCTCTACTTTTGTATGTTCGATATTGATACTTATCTTAGACAGCTTTTTGCATCCTAAAGTAACATCATGTTATCTCATTTTTTGTTAACTTACAAAAATATGTTAGGAAATTGTGTGAATAATAAAGGGAACCTGTCACCAGATTGTACCCAATATGACTGATGTCAATAGATTATATAGGGTAAAATATAATTTCTTGCCATCCCTAGATGTCTTCCTGCCCATACTCCATAGTGTAAAAAAAGTGTAAAAGTGTCTCACGGTGTACGGTAATGAGGCTAAGGTAGCCAACATGGCATGCAGCATCATGGCGCTCCAGGCTGTAAGCACGACTACAGGGGCATAGTTGAAGGCATTGCACAGCTCATATCACCGTTCTTCATTGAAATCTTGCACAGGTCCAAAAGCAGTGCTAACTCTGGCCATAAAGGGACTTCTGAACTTGCACAAGACTTCAGTGAGCAGAAGCAGAAGAGCTGTGATGTCAGCGGTGCCTGGGCTGTCAATCATGACTAAGTGGGTGTGATTATAGTCTAGAGCATCATGACCATGACCTTGAGTACTGTCATAACCAACAAAAAAAGTTAAATGTTACTCAGTACCTAGTCCATTTATGTATCTAGCACCTATTTTTCTCACAAATACCTTCTATATTTATCTCACTTGCTTTGTCATTCTGTGCTTTGTGTCCTCACTCTGCATGACTTATCTTCCTCCCTGAGTGCTGGGTGTCTTCATTCAAATCACTGCAGGCTGCTCTGTAAACCCCCCCCCCTCCCTTTTTTTGCATACTGCAGTATGATAGGACAGGAGTGAGCACAGAGTAGTGCTTGTCCCACCCTCAATTACTGGACTTTGTCCCTGCCTGTGCTTAAGCTTGGACAAAGATGATGCTACAGCCAGACAGGAATGGGTTCTAGATGGTATGGGGACCTCTAGTGGTGTTTTTTTTTAAGTTATTATTTTATCAAAAAGGAAATAAAATATTCTTATAAAGTATATTAGAAAGGTTAGTGTTATGCCAAGGTGTACAACATTTGAAAAGTTTTTGAATCTGACAGTGTCCATTAAAGGATGCCGCATGCCCTTATGACTACTTCCGCCTCATTAATTAATTTTTTTGCTGTAAAGTATTAGTCTCAGCTATTATGAACATCAAAAAATTATGTATTGCATTCCGTTAAATGTGATAATGCAATTCAATGGGAAACTGGTTCTGCTGTAGGGAATACAGCAGAATCCATTTTAGCATCAGTTAACTTATTCATTTGTATCCTTTTCAAGAGTATAGAACCTTGTACAATAAATACAAACACAAATGCAGTGTGATCCCAGACTAACTTTTTTTTTTTCAATTGATGCAGCCATATGTTAGCTTGTCTTTTACTGGATGAGTTGTATTTTTTAGGGCCCCATAATGGGGTTCAAGTGTTGTATTGAATAACTATTTTATTGGGGTTAGGGGGGGAGGGACCAGAATAAATTAAATTAATTTTAAAATTAAAGAAACAGTATGGTTGAATCCTTCATTTTCCTAGGCTCTCCTGCAGCCTCTCCCCCATAGTAGTAAGTCTAATGTTATGTATAGTGTTGTAAGTATAGTGCATAATGTTATGTATAGGTATATAAAGTGTAAAGGACCTTTAAGGACCTTTAGAGTTGTCACCTGTTATGTTCACATGATGTGTTGTGTTATCCAGAGAGCACCAGTTGACCACCTGACCTGCAGCTTGACCTATGGGCTTCTGGCTCAGCCCCCCTTTATAAGAGGGGCAGCCATTACAATCTCTCTCTTACAGCATCACTCCTGCTGAGGAACAGCAAAGCACAGACATCACATATCCTGGAGGCCATAAAGCCTGTGCACTAGCCACATTGTCAGTAAGTCAACTAATCTATGTTTACTGTCTCTACCAAAGTCAAGTGTCAAGTCAATTATAGTCAGAGTGGATGTATTGAAGTCTGACTCAAAAGTACTGCAAGTCCCAGCAAGCTGCAAGGCCCTGTCCGTGTTACTGGTCGACTCTCTGGGATTCTGGCCTAGCCGTAAAGACTTTAACAACTGTCTAACCTCAGTAAAGCTACCGTTAACCCTTACCTGGTCTTGGACTATTATTGCCCTGCCTAACATTGGGATAGCAGTACTACAGTTCGGGTGGTTACCGGGAAAACCCTGCCCTGGCGTCACGAACATTAGGGGTTAATAACACCTTGCCCCTGGGCTATACCATCTATCCCATCCACCCACACCCTTCACACCCTGTGGTCACACCACAACTTTGGTGTCACCACAAGCAATTCTAAAATATATATTTTTTTTATTATTTGTATTCAAAATAATATTAAAACCTTATGATATACAGGTCTTTAACCCCTTCCCCTGGCATGCCTTTAGGGTCATAAAGGGGTATTCCAGGTTTTTGCCTCTTTGAATGGAAGACAGGGGCAACAGAGTTAGTCTACTTTACTTACCTGTGTTTGGTGGCTGATATTGAATATCCTTTCTCAGCTTTCTGTGCGGCCGGAGACAAAACATCACATGTCAGGTACTAAAAGGGGGCTTGGCTGCTGTGTCTGGTGTGTGTGAAGCCAGCCCCCTGATGACGTTACTGGAGCACATGTGCGTGCAGTCATCATCACACAGATCCACAGCTTGTGTGTCAGATTGTGCTGTGCTGCAATAAGTGGGGCGACCGATGTTTGTTAGGGAAATAAGTCACCTCCCATCTTGAAACAAAGAACCCTGGGGACTGTAGTCTGAGAGAGGCCACAGAAACAGGAAGTAGACAGTTCCCAAAAACAGAAGCATGATGGAGGACACAGGACATGGCCATTTACCACCAAGATCCTTGATAAGCATGTCCATTACTGTATGACACTTAATTGTTAAAGGCACTAACCTCTTTAAATCCCAAGCAATTTTTTTTTGTTTTTCCATTGTCGCCTTCCAAATTTCGTAACTTTATTTTTTATTTTTCCATCGATATAGCCATATGAGCACTTGTTTTTTTCTGGACAAGTTATACTTTTAATGCCACCATTTTGGGGTTCAAATATGTTATTGGTTAATTTTTACTATTTCTTTTATTTTTCTGCTGGTCAAATGAAAAGAAAAAAGATGTGATCAATTCTCGCATTTTCAATTTATGCAGTTCGCAAAATGGTAAAAATAACATCATAGATTTATTCTGCGGGTTAGTATGATTGAAGGGATACAACATTTATATAGATTTTTACTATGTTGCCATAATAGAAACATAAAAATAAAATAAAAATAATAATAATTTTATATATATATATATATATATATATATATATATATATATATATAAAAAAAATTCCAATGGCGCAGCACTCCAGTAAAAAAAGTGCATTTATTCACACATATCTCAAATACAGCGCAACGTTTCAGCTCCTATGGAGCCATTATCAAGCCTATATATATATATATATTAGCGTCACCACATTACAACATCCTTAACTTTTTTTTTTTTTTCAGCAATTTAATTTTTTTTTTTATGGGAAAACTTGTTTTTATTAGTACCATTTTGAAATACGTACTCACCATTTTTGGGGAGGTGTATTAGGGTTTTAGGGCAATCGTCCTTTTTTTTTTTTTTTTACAGTGTACTACTTGCTGGATAAATAATAAAATAATTTTATTGTTTGGGTCATCAATTTTTTTTATGTATAAGGCTATATTCACACAACAGAATTTCTGCACACCTGCACCCATTCTGCGTCAGCATTTATTTGGGTGGTTTCTGGATTGTGCGGAATCAGTGCGGATTCTGTGTGGAATGCGCATGCGGAAATTTTGAAGTGTGAATGGGAGTGCGTAATCATATTGAAGTCAATTGGGCTTTCATTTGATGTGGAATCCGCATACTCAGAAGGCATATAAAGAGAAAATATATTTTTTGGGGTAGGAAGATTTATTACATTTTATTTTATGAAGATTTAATTTTTACTTATTTATTTATTTATTTATTTATTTTTGTACTATTTACTAGTCCTACAAGGGGGCAGACAGTAATCAGCCAACTAGTGCAGTTTATTCAGTATAATGCTAACATTGAATGTACCTGGTCATGCTGTACCTGTAAATGCGGTGACTTCAGGTCACATTCGCCCTGCTCTCCAAAGTATCTGTATCCTCAGACCAGCTTGATTGACAACCTGAATGCATGGAGAAGAATTTGATTAAATACATTAATAAAAATATCTACATTAAATTCCATATGATCATGTAGATTTATAGCAGATTATTTAGCAGAAAATCTGCCTGTTATACAATATAGAACAACATTTAGTTGTTGTATTTATTTTTTCTACAGTAACTTGATTTGCAGTTGCAGGAGTTACATTACCTGCCCATTCTAACCTGGTAGGTGGCACTACTGCATTACTCTTTCCTTCTGAATATGTTTATGATATGTGGGTCATAGGAACACTGACAACACAAACGTTATGTTAAATTGTGCTGAATAAGTGATGCAATACTATTGGCAATGATTCATAACACTATTATCTGAACATATTAAACAAGGCTGTGCCAGGTAGGCTAAAGATCAGGACACAACACCTGCCAGTTCAAAGGTCAATGCTGGTTTCATTGCTATACATGTATGCTTCCATAAAAAGAGTAAGTGCATTGTATTGCAAAAGATACCTTTATAAAGATTGTAAACATTAAAGGGTACCTCTCATCAAATTAACTTTTGATATATTTTAGATTAATGAATGTTGAATAACTTTCCAATAGCATGTTAATGAAAAATATGCTTCTTTCTATTGTATTTTTCCCGATCAGTCTTGTCAGCAAGCATTTCTGACTCATTCTGGAGTCCTAAACACTCAGAGCTGCCAGCCTGCTTTGTTCACAGCCAAACAGGCTGTGAACAAAGCAGGCTGGCAGCTCTGAGTGTTCTCCTTTGTGAACAAAGCAGACTGGCAGCTCATAGTGTTTAGGACTCCAGCATGAGTCTGAAATGCTTGCTGCCAGGACTGGTAGGGAGACCCCTAGTGGTCATTTCTTCAAAGTGGAAAAATAAATAGAAAGAAGCATATTTTTTTATAACATGCAATTGTAAAGTTATTCTGCATACATTAATCTATAATATATGAAAAGTTTTTTTTTTATGAGAGGTACCCTTTAAGCTAATTAGCAGTGTCCTACATTGCTTCCTTTACTGTTTTTGCAGCTACCACTTCTGCAGGAAGGCTATTCCATGCATCCACTACTCTCTCAGTAAAGTAATACAGTGGTCCCTCAACATACGATGGTAATCCGTTCCAAATGGACCATCGTTTGTTGAAACCATCGTATGTTGAGGGATCCGTGCAATGTAAAGTATAGGACAGTGGTCTACAACTTGCGGGCCTCCAGGTGTTGCAAAACTACAACACCCTGCATTTTTTTTTTTTTTTTGCATCAAAAGTTTGGCACATGGGTTAAACCCTACATGATGCACCAAAATAGTGAAATGTTCATCATCTAACCAGTTATTTTGGTCTGAAAGCACAACTAATTGACAAATGCCAATGTCCCCCAACATTTTTTGGCACATTTTTTGTTGCATTGTGTAGCAAGTTTATTGGGGTTATCCAGGATAAAATAAACCTGGCTGCTTTCTTCCCAAAACAGCACTAAGCCTAAACTAAAAACAAAGTGGCACTGATTCTGAAATAAATGTTTTTCTTATGCTGGATAACCCCCCATTGACTTGAAGGATGGACAGCTTTTGAAGTAGATGCATCATATTTTTAAAGATGTGCATCACTTTAATTTATGGGAAGTTAAATATAAAAGGACCACATCCAGACTGCCCCACATTTTTCATTTATTCTCCCCCATTGTTCCTGTCACTTCTGCAGTATTCTCCTTATATTGAATGGCGCCATAGACAAATGTCAGGAATAAAAATAAAGAAATCCCAAAGATTTACCTCTGTATCTCCAACCTGTGGCTCTCCTGGAGTGACAAAATGTAATTATATCAGCTCAAACAAAAGACCCAAATGGGGGGTGGATATAACCACGTTATTATATTAAACCAGCCATGTCTAGTGGGACAGGTTCAGGTGTATCATCACAAAAGTGACTTCCTCAGAGGTTCTGGGGCAATGAACCAAAACCTCTGAGGACATCACGCTTGTAACGAAACATGTTGGGGGGCACTGTAAAGTGTTTTTACTGCAGCACAATACACTATCTCTGCCTTGACACACACTGCCCGTGTGTCCAGGATATGTTTATACAAGGTGAACATTTGTTCAATGACGATGTATTTATGAATACAGCAGTGTTGGGTTTTTACCCCTTTACTTTTGCTCACATTTATTTCTAAAATGAATAAAAGTTATGTTTTCTGATTGATTAGAGTGGGGGTAAATAGTGAACTCTGCCAGTAGACAGAGTTGGTTGAATATTAAAATGTAATTAAATGGGTATTCCAGGAATAAAAATAAAACAGGCCTTTTTTCTTTTAAAGACAGCGCCCTCCTTGTCTCCAGTTTGGGTGTGGTTCTGCAGTGAATGGAGCCAAGTTGTAATACCACACCCAAAGTGGAGACAAGAAAGGTGCTGTCTTTGAAAGAAAAAAGGCCTTTTTTTATTCCTGGAATACTCCTTTAATCACATTATGGTGTGAGAAGGGTCGGACATTGGATTTCAATGTCCCCACCCTTCTGTTCTCAGTGAGCTAGGTGTCTGCCAGAGTTGACTGGTAGCGGATTAGTCCTCCTCTCCATTAAAGGAATACTGTAGTAGAATATAATTTATCCCCTATCCATAGGATAGGGGATAAGTTATAGATCGTGGGGAGTCTGATCAGTGGGACCCCCTGTAATCGCCTGTATGGGGCTGCAGCAGTCCGCAGAAAGTGCCATGCCGTCCCCATCTCTATGGAATACATTGGTTGCTATGGGAAACTCAGCAACTTTTCCTCTAGACACATTTTGATAAATCGTCTCCCTTGTGTTTTGAGATGTTCTTACAATGCCATCAAGCCTCCATAATCTGAAGAACTGTTCACTTGTTGCCTAATATATCCTACCCCTTGGCAGGTGCCATTGTCACACCCTAACCATGACATCCAATTCATGTGGTTTTAATATTATGGCTGATCAGTAAATAGCTTTATATGTCTGGATAACTGGAGGACATATAGTACTTGTTTAGGACCTCACCATAAATAAGGTTCCTCTATTATCAGCGCACATCACCCTGTGTAATTATGGATGTGCCGCTGACATATGATGCAGGCAAACGGCCCAACAAATGATCCAGCGATCGTTCATGTGGTCCTGCCTGCATGATTCTTGAGCTTAGTAATAACCTGCGAGATCGGAAGCCCTTTACAGAGCATGTTGGCCCATCTAATAGAGCCATTAGGCTAGGGCTGCACAATGATTTTTACTTGTGACACATGTTGCAGCTAATGTAAGTGATTGAGGTTGTGTTGCAACTGTTGGGTCAGTGGTGGGTCCCATCACTGGGACCCCCCGCCATGTCCTGCCCGGCGCCCCAGCCGGGGCGCCGGGCAGGACATGGCGGGGAGTTCCAGCAATCAGACCACCTGAGATCATACACTTTTCTCCTATCCTGTGAATAGGGGATAAGTTGTTTTTCACCGGACTACCCCCTTTAAGCCACAGAAATAGCATTTTATTC
Organism: Hyla sarda; assembly: GCF_029499605.1. Taxonomy (NCBI): domain Eukaryota; kingdom Metazoa; phylum Chordata; class Amphibia; order Anura; family Hylidae; genus Hyla; species Hyla sarda. The sequence continues at coordinate 119,524,779 of NC_079192.1, forward strand.
TTCATCGTAAACATGTAACAAGTTCATGAGCTAGCTGTTTACTTTGTATTTGCATTGAGCATTATGTGTGCTTTGAGGTTGTTGTGTATAAGTCTGCGTGTGAAAAGTATTTTGCAAGCATTTGACTACACTTTGGATAGGCATCTCTTCTACTACAAGTAATGGACTTATTTTCCATAATTTAGCAACAGACAATGGTGCAAAAAATCTGGCAGACAAAACAATATGTGAGAAGCAATGTCAAGCTTTGTCAGCGACAATATATTTTACTTCTATGCAGATGAAGGTGGGGGGGGGGGGGGGGCGGGGAATTACTTACACCATCCAAACTAAGAAAGCAGACCTGGGGTATGGCAGACATGCACACGTTACTAGGATTGACATAGCTTTATTTGATTATTTATTACTTAAAACTACTCCACCATTACTTAAAGGGGTCATCCATCATAAGGTGATTTTAGTACGTATCTGCCAGACAGTAATAGACATGCTTAGGAAGGATCTGTGCTTGTCTCGGGGCCACATTGCTATCTTGTAAGATTACCATAACACTGTGATTATCTTTTTGTGAACTGGGTATTTCCTGTTCAAGTTTGTTCTCTTAAACTACACATCCTATAGTTCAATTGTTTGTTAGTGTTAGGTCACTTTCCTCTCTCCCACACATCAGCCACTCCACCTATTGAAACACAATTGAGTTGCATTCCATTCAAAAGATCAGTGTTTTCTAACCAGGGTGCCTACAGCAGTTGTAAAACGATCTCTCTCCCACCCAGAGGTCACTCCACCCATTGAAGCAGGAGAGTCTCCCTTTGCACACCAATTTTGTATGCTGTTAAAAATAAATATTGGGGCAAAAATCACATAAGAATTGCTAGATCACTGTCACACACAGGTACAGACACTATATTATGAACTACACTAACTTTACAGCCCCTGTATTACTTTTAACCTACACATTTGATATGTTTGTCTATTCATTAGCTTTGCAAGGTACACTTACTGTTTATAGTGATCAATATTTTATTACATTTAAGACATTCTTCAGATATATAAACAAAAAAGTAAATTAAAACAATAAATGACCAAATTAAAAACAAATAAGGAAGGGTATGTAGAATAGGATACAGGACTAGCTGACTGTCCCAGTTTATAATTCTGTTCAGTTTTTACAAAAGAAAATATGGAAAAGGACGAAGACTAATGAATCTCTTGAAGCATGTGTCTTTACAGAGGAAGAGGTTCTGAGTCAGCTGTCTAAAGTTAAGACCAATATGTCACAGGGGCCTGATGGGATACACCCAAAAGTAAGCAGACAATGTCATAGAGCAGCAGGAAATGCTAGCAGCATGCTTGGGTATATATGGAGAGGTATTAGCAGTAGAGAGGGAAGTGCTCATGGGTGTATAGGAGCAATGGTGAGACCTCACTTGGAGTATTGTGCGCAGTACTGGAGACCATATCTCCAGATGGATATACCGTATTTATCGGGGTATACCACGCACTGGTCTATAATACGCACCCTCATTTTACCAAGGATATTTGGGTAAAAAAAGTTTTTTTACCCAAATATCCATGGTAAAATGAGGGTGCGTGTGTGCGCGTGTATACCCTGATACACCCCCAGGAAAAGCAGGGGGAGAGAGGCCGTCGCTGCCCGCTTCTCTCCCCCTGCCTTTCCTGGGGTCTAGAGCCCTGCTGCTGGCCCTTCTCTCCCCCTGGCTATCGGCGCCGCTGCCCGTTCTGTCCCCCTGACTATCGTTGCCCGCACCCCATTGCCGGCGCCGATAGCCAGGGGGAGAGAAGCGGCGCCGACAGCCAGGGGGAGAGAAGGGGCAGCGGCACCCATTGCCGGCGCCGCTGCCCCGTTGCCTCCCCCCATCCCCGGTGGCATAATTACCTGTTGCCGGGGTCAGGTCCGCGCTGCTGCAGGCCTATGGCGTGCGTCCCCTGCGTCGTTGCTATGCGCTGCACGGCACGGCGCATGACGTCAGCCAGGGGGAGAGAAGGGCTGGCAGAAGGGCTCTAGACCCCAGGAAATGCAGGGGGAGAGAAGCGGGCAGCGACGGCCTCTCTCCCCCTGCCTTTCCTGGGGGTGTATCGGCGTATAACACGCACATAGACTTTAGGCTAAAAATTTTAGCCTAAAAAGTGCGTGTTATACGCCGATAAATACGGTAGATACATTGCAGAGTTCAGAGAAGAGCTACTAAACTAGTACATGGATTGCAGGATAAAACTTACCAGGAAAGGTTAAAGGACCTTGACATGTATAGCTTGGAAGAAAGAAGAGACAGAGGGGATATGATAGAGACTTTTAAATAAATGGAATCAATACAGTAAAGGAGGAGAGCATATTTAAAAGAAGAAAAACTACCACAAGAGGACATATTTTTATGTTAGAGGAGCAAAGGTTTAAAAGTAATATCAGGAAGTATTACTTTACTGAGAGAGTAGTGGATGCATGGAATAACCTTCCTGCAGAAGTGTTAGCTACAAATACAGTGAAGGAATTTAAAGGGGTTATCCAGGAAAAAAATGTTTATATATATATATCAACTGGCTCCAGAAAGTTAAACAGATTTGTAAATTACTTAATCCTTTCAGTACAGCCAAAGTTGAGTTGTTCTTTTCTGTCTAAGTGCTCTCTGATGACACCTGTCTAGGGAACTGTCCAGAGTAGAAGCAAATCCCCATAGCAAACCTCTTCTACTCTGTGCTGTTCCCAAGACAAGCAGAGATTTCAGCAAAGAGCACTGTTGCCAGACAGAAAAGAACTCAACTTCAGCAGCTTATAATTATTGGAAGGATTAAGATTTTTTAATAGAAGTAATTTACAAATCTGTTTAACTTTCCGGAGTTAGTTGATATAAACCTCCACATTTTTTCCTGGAATACCACTTTAAGCATGCATGGGATAGGCATTAGGTCACCCTTCATGTAAGATAGAAACAGGCATCATGCTATCCTTTATGTAAGATAGGAACAGGCATCATGCTATCCTTTATGTAAGATAGGAACAGGCATCATGCTATCCTTTATGTAAGATAGGAACAGGCATCATGCTATCCTTTATGTAAGATAGGAACAGGCATCATGCTATCCTTTATGTAAGATAGGAACAGGCATCATGCTATCCTTTATGTAAGATAGGAACAGGCATCATGCTATTCTTTATGTAAGATAGGAACAGGCATCATGCTATTCTTTATGTAAGATAGGAACAGGCATCATGCTATCCTTTACGTAAGATAGAGCCAGGGACTGTTGGCAGTATTCAGAAATACTGGGCAGACTAGATGGGCCAAATAGTTCTTATCTGCCGACATATCTATTTTTAGCATAGGACAAAAAATGGTTACTATTTTTCTTAGCTACAGTTGCATCACACAACAGTTATGTGAAAATGTATTAAAAGTTGCATACACTTGCAATTCTACAGACCTCAATAGGCCCTGATCTATATATATAAAACTCAATGTGTGTGCGTGTATGTATGTATGTATGTGTGTATGTATGTATGTATGTGTGTATGTTCCAGCATCACGTCCAAACGGCTAAAGATATTAACATGAAACTTGGCACACATGTTACTTATATGTCAACAACAAACATAGGATAGGTGATTTAACCCTTACTCACCCCCATTTGCCAGGGGCGGGGTTTATGTTTAAAGTCCCATACAAGTCAATGGGAAATATATGTTACCGCATAACTTCCAAACGGCTTGAGATATTTTGACAATACTTGGTCACATGTTACTTATATATCCACTTAAAATATAGGATAGTTAATTTAACCCTTAACTACCCCCATTTGTGAGGGTCGGGGTTTTTGTTTAAAGTCCCATACAAATCAATGGGAAATGTATGTTCCCACATAACTTCCGTATGGCTGGAGATATTTCAATAACTGGTACACATATTACGGGTCGGGATAGGAGGTCGGGATAGGAGGATGGGATAGAAGGACGGCATAGGAGGACGGGATAGGAGGACTCAATAGGAGGACCGGGATAGGAGGACCGGGATAGGAGGACCGGGATAGGAGGTCGGGATAGGAGGTCGGGATAGGAGACCGAGATAGGAGGACTGGATAGGAGGTCGGGAAAGAAGGTCGAGATAAGAGGTCGGGATAGGAGGTCGGGATAGGAGGTCAGGATAGGAGGTCGGGATAGGAGGTCGAGATAGGAGGACGGGATAGGAGGTCGAGATAGGAGGACGGGATAGGAGGACAGGATAGATGGACTGGATAGGAGAACGGGAAAGGAGGACGGAAAAGGAGGACGGGAAAGGAGGTTGAGATAGGAGGACGAGAAAGGAGGATGGGATAGGAGGACGGGAAAGGAGGTCGAGATAGGAGGATGGGAAAGGAGGTCGAGATAGGAGGACGGGATAGGAGGACGGGATAGGAGGATGGGATAGAAGGTCGGGATAGGAGGTCGGGATATGATAACGGGATAGGAGGTCGGGATATGACAACAATATATGAGGACGGGATATGAAGTCAAAAACTTCCTCCTTTGTTTATTTTTCTCTCCAACATGGATTAGGAAGGAAAAACCGGGCAACGCCGGGTACTCAGCTAGTATATCTATATATATAAAACTCAATGTGTGTGTATGTATGTATGTATGTATATATGTTGGTATCTGTGTATGTTCCAGCATCACGTCCAAACTGCTAAAGATATTAACATGAAACTTGGCACACATGTTATTTATATGTCAACAACAAACATAGGATAGGTGATTTAACCCTTACTCACCCCCATTTGCCAGGGGCGGGGTTTATGTTTAACCCCTTAAGGACCCAGCCATTTTACACCTTAGGACCCGGCCATTTTTTGCACATCTGACCACTGTCATTTTAAACATTAATAACTCTGGAATGTTTTTAGTTATCATTCTGATTCCGAGATTGTTTTTTTGTGACATATTCTACTTTTACATAGTGGTAACATTTTTTGGTAACTTGCATCCTTTCTTGGTGAAAATCCCAAAATTTTATGAAAAATTTGAAAATCTTGCATTTTTCTAACTTTGAAGCTCTCTGAAAATGGATATTCAAAATAATTTTTTTTATTCACATATACAATATGTCCACTTTATGTTTGCATCATAAATTTGACGTGTTTTTACTTTTGGAAGACACCAGAGGGATTCAAAGTTCAGCAGCAATTTTCCAATTTTTCCAAAATCACAATTTTTCAGGGACCAGTTCAGGTTTGAAGTGGATTTGAAGGGTCTTCATCTTAGAAATATCCCACAAATGACCCCATTATAAAAACTGCACCCCCCAAAGTATTCAAAATGACATTCAGTCAGCATTTTAACCCTTTAGGTGTTTCACAGGAATAGCAGCAAAGTGAAGGAGAAAATTCACAATCTTCATTTTTTACACTCGCATGTTCTTGTAGACCCAATTTTTTTATTTTTACAAGGGGTAAAAGGAGAAAATGTATACTTATATTTGTAGCCCAATTTCTCTCGAGTAAGCACATACCTCATATGTCTATGTAAAGTGTTTGGCGGGCGCAGTAGAGGGCTCAGAAGCGAAGGAGCGACAAGGGGATTTTGGAGAGTACGTTTTTCTGAAATGGTTTTTGGGGAGTATGTTGCATTTAGGAAGCCCCTATGGTGCCAGAACAGGGAAAAAAAACACATGGCATACCATTTTGGAAACTAGACCCCTTGAGAAACGTAACAAGGAATAAAGTGAGCCTTAATACCCCACAGGTGTTTCACGACTTTTGCATATGTAAAAAAAAATGAAAAAAATTTCACTAAAATGTGTGTTTCCCCCCAAATTTCACATTTTTGCAAGGGTTAATAGCAGAAAATACCCCCCAAAATTTGTAACCCATTCTCTTCTGAGTATGGAGGTACCCCATAAGTTGACCTGAATTGCACTAGGGGCGAACTACAATGCTCAGAAGAGAAGGAGTCATATTTGGCTTTTTGAGAGCAAATTTTGCTCGGGGGCATGTCGCATTTAGGAAGCCCCTATGGTGCCAGGACAGCAAAAAATACCCACATGGCATACCATTTTGGAAACTAGACCCCTTGAGGAACGTAACAAGGAATAAAGTGAGCCTTAATACCCCACAGGGGTTTCACTACTTTTGCATACGTAAAAAAAATGTTTTTTTTTCACTAAAATGTGTGTTTCCCCCCCAAATTTCACATTTTTGCAAGGGTTAATAGCAGAAAATACCCCCCAAAATTTGTAACTCCATCTCTTCTGAGTATGGAGGTACCCCATAAGTTGACCTGAAGCGCACTACGGGCAAACTACAATGCTCAAAAGAGAAGGAGTCATATTTGTTTTTTTGAGAGCAAATTTTGCTCGGGTGGCATGTCGCATTTAGGAAGCCCCTATGGTGCCAGGACAGCAAAATAACGCCCACATGGCATACCATTTTGGAAATGAGACTCCTTGAGGAACGTAACAAGGGGTACAGTGAGCATTTACCCCCCACTGGTGTCTGTCAGATCTTTGGAACACTGGGCTGTACAAAATTTTTAATTTGCACAGCCCACTGTTCCAAAGATCTGTCGGACACCAGTGGGGTGTAAATTCTCACTGCACCCCTCATTACATTCCGTGAGGGGTGTAGTTTACGAAATGGGGTCACATGTGGGGTTTTGTTTTTTTTGCGTTTGTCAAAACCGCTGTAACAATCAGCCACCCCTGTGCAAATCACCTCAAATGTACATGGGGCACTCTCCCTTCTGGGCCTTGTTGTGCGCCCCCAGAGCACTTTGCGCCAACATATGGGGTATCTCCGTAGTCGGGAGAAATTGCATTACAAATTTTGAGGGGCTTTTTTCCCTTTTACCTCTTGTCAAAAAAGTATAGGGCAACACCAGCATGTTAGTGTAAAAAAAATTATTTTTTTTACACTAACATGCTGGTGTTGACCCCAACTTCACCTTTTCATAAGGGGTGAAAGGAGAAAAATCCCCCCAAAATTTGTTAAGCAATTTCTCCCGAGTACGGCGATACCCCATATGTGGCCCTAAACTGTTGCCTTGAAATACGAGAGGGCTCCAAAGTGAGAGAGCGCCATGTGCATTTGAGGCCTGAATTAGGGATTTGCATAGGGGTAGACATAGAGGTATACTACGCCAGTGATTCCCAAACAGGGTGCCTCCAGCTGTTGCAAAACTCCCAGCATGCTTGGACAGTCAACGGCTGTCCGGCAATACTGGGAGTTGTTGTTTTGCAACAGCTGGAGGCTCCATTTTGAAAACAGTGGCGTACCAGACGTTTTTCATTTTTATTGGGGAGGGGAGGGGGGCTGTGTAAGGGTATATGTAGTGTTTTTTACTTTTTATTTTATTTTGTGTTAGTGTAGTGTAGTGTTTTTAGGGTACAGTCACACGGGCGGGGGATTACAGCGAGTTTTCCGCTGCGAGTTTAAGCTGCCGCGCAAAATTTGCTGCATCGCAAACTTGCAGCCTGATACTCACTGTAAGCCCCCTGCCCATGTGAAAGTACCCTGTACAGTCTATCAGTGCATGCCTGGTAGTTATAGTTTTGCAACAGCTGGAGGCACACTGGTTGGGAGACCCTGAGTTAGGAAACAGACAATGTTTCCCAACCAGTGTGCCTCCAGTTGTTGCAAAACCACAACTCCCAACCATTCTCACACATGCTGGAAGTAGTAGTTAATCAACATCTTTAGAGCCAGATGTTGCCGAACTACAACTCCCAGCATGCTTGGAGTTGTAGTTTTGCAACATCTGGAGGACTACAGTTTGCAGACCACTAATACAGTGGTTCCCAATCTGTGCCCTTCCTGATGTTGCAAAACTACAACTCCCAGTATGCCAAAACTGTCCAGGCATGCTGGGAGTTGTAGTTCTGCAACATCTGAAGTGCCAGATGTTACAGAACTACAACTCCCTGCATGCCTGGACAGTAAGGGCACGCTGAGGATGTGTAGTTTTGCAACATCTGGAAGGGCACAGTGGTCCCAAAACTGCGCACCTCCAGATGTTGCAAAACTGCAACTCCCAGCATGCCCAGACGCCAAGGGCTGTCTGGGCATGCTGGGAGTTGTAGTAAACAGGGTCCCAATACAGCAATGCATGTCGCTTTACGGCGACGTGCATTGCTGTAAAGGGCCCGACCGCGGATGAAGAGGAACTCACCTGTCGCCGCCGCCTTCATCGCCGGGATCCGGGTCTTCAGGGACGAGGTAAGTACCGGGGCCAGGCCCCAGCACTCCCCCGTCCCCCACCACGTCCTCCGGTCTTCCTCCCGTCCTCTCTGGACTTCCAGGGGCCAGGCAGGGCGGGAGTAAGTAACCCCCCCCCCTGCGATTGGTCGGTTAACTAACCGAAGAATCACAGGGGATAGGAGGAGGTGGCAGGCTTGCCACCTCGCTCCTAGCCTCCAGCATGGTCCTGGCTGTCTGTGACAGCCGGGATCATGCAAAATTACCGGGCGGTCGGGCCCCCCTCGGCGTTTGCCCTGGATCCCTGCTGAAGGATTTCAGCAGGGATCCGCTTCCGATCTCCGCCAGGTGAGCGGCGGAGACCATGAAAAGACCATGATGTATGCATACGTCATGGGTCCTTAAGACCCAGGATGTGATGACGTATGCATACATCATGGGTCCTTAACCCCTTAAGGACTCAGCCCATTTTGGCCTTAAGGACTCAGACAATTAAATTTTTACGTTTTCATTTTTTCCTCCTCGCCTTCTAAAAATCATAACTCTTTTATATTTTCATCCACAGACTAGTATGAGGGCATGTTGTTTGCGCGACCAGTTGTCCTTTGTAATGACATCACTCATTATATCATAAAATGTATGGCGCAACCAAAAAACACTATTTTTGTGGGGAAATTAAAACGAAAAAGGCAATTTTGCTAATTGTGGAAGGTTTCGTTTTCACGCCGTACAATTTATGGTAAAAATGATGTGTGTTCTTTATTCTGAGGATCAATACGATTAAAATGATACCCATTATTACATACTTTTATATTATTGTTGCGCTTAAAAAAAATCACAAACTTTTTAACCAAATTAGTACGTTTATAATCCCTTTATTTTGATGACCTCTAACTTTTTTATTTCCCCGTATAAGCGGCGGTATGGGGGCTCATTTTTTGCGCCATGATCTGTACTTTTTTTTGATAACTCATTTGCATATAAAAAACTTTTAATACATTTTTTATAATTTTTTTTTTATAAAATGTATTAAAAAAGTAGGAATTTTGGACTTTTTTTTTTCCGTTCACGCCGTTCACCGGACGGGATCATTAACATTTTATTTTAATAGTTCGGACATTTACGCACGCGGCGATACCAAATATATCTATAAAAAAAAAATTTTACGCTTTTTGGGGGTAAAATAGGAAAAAACGGACGTTTTACTTTTTTATTGGGGGAGGGGATTTTTCCCTTTTTTTTTACTTTTACTTTTCCATTTTTTTACATTTTTTTTTACACTTGAATAGTCCCCATAGGGGACTATTCATAGCAATACCATGATTGCTAATACTGATCTGTTCTATGTATAAGACATAGAACAGATCAGTATTATCCGTCATCTTCTGCTTTGGTCTGCTCGATCACAGACCAGAGCAGGAGACGCCGGGAGGGGTTAATGGCGGACGCCCGCGAGATCGCGGGCGTCGGCCATTGCCGGCGGGTCCCTGGCTGCGATCAGCAGCCGGGATCAGCCGCGCATGACACGGGCATCGCTCTGATGCCCGAGGTTATGCACAGGACGTAAATGTACGTCCTGGTGCGTTAAGTACCACCTCACCAGGACGTACATTTACGTCCTGCGTCCTTAAGGGGTTAAGGGGTTAAAGTCCCATACAAGTCAATGGGAAATATTTGTTACTGCATAACTTCCAAACTGCTGGAGATATTTTGATAATACTTGGTCACGTGTTACTTATATGTCCACTTGAAATATAGGATAGTTCATTTAACCCTTAACTACGCCCATTTGTGAGGGTTGGGGTTTTTGTTTAGAGTCCCATGCAAATCAATGGGAAATGTATGTTCACACATAACTTCCGTACGGCTGGAGATATTTCAATACCTGGTACACATATTACGGGTCGGGGGAGGAGGAACGTGAGAGGAGGACGTGAGAGGAGGACGGGATAGGAGGACGGGATAGGAGGTCGGGATAGGAGGTCGGGATAGGAGGACCAGGATAGGAGGATGGGATAGGAGGTCGGGATAGGAGGACGGGATAGGAGGACGGGATAGGAGGTCGAGATAGGAGGAGCGGGATAAAAGGACCGGGATAGGAGGTCTAGATAGGAGGACGGGATAGGAGGACGGGATAGGAGGACGCGATAGGAGGACGGAATAGGAGGAAGGGATAGGAGGTCGGGATAGGAGGTCGGGATAGGAGGTCGAGATAGGAGGACGGGATATGAGGACGGGATAGGAGGTCGGGATAGGAGGTCGTGATAGGAGAACGGGATAGGAGGTTGGGTTAGATGGACGGGATAGGAGGATGGGATAGGAGGTCTGGATAGGAGATCGGGATAGGAGGTCGAGATAGGAGGTCGAGATAGGAGGACGGGATAGGAGGACTGGATAGGAGGACGGGATAGGAGGACGGGATAGGAGGACGGGATAGGAGGTCGGGATAGGAGGTCGAGATAGGTCGGGATAGGAGGACGGGATATGAGGACGAGATGTGAGGACGGGATATGAGGTTGAGATATGATGACGGGATAGGAGGTCAGGATAGGAGGTCGGGATATGAGGACGGGATATGGGTTAGGATATGACAACAATATATGAGAACGGGATATGAAGTCAAAAGCTTCCTCTGTTGATTTTCCTCCCCAACAAGGATCAGGAAGGAAAAACCAGGCAACGCCGGCTACTCAGCTAGTTTATATATATAAAACTCAACGTGTGTGTGTATGTATGTATGTATGTATGTTCCACAAAAACGTCCAAATGGCTAAAGATATTAACATGAAACTTGGCACACACGTTACTTATATGTCAACAACAAACATAGGATAGGTGATTTAACCCTTACTCACCCCCATTTGCCAGGGGCGGGGTTCATGTTTAAAGTCCCATACAAGTCAATGGGAAATATATGTTACTGCACAACTTCCAAACGGCTGGAGATAATTCGATAATACTTGGTCACATGTTACTTATAATAGAAAGTACGTCCAGCACCAGGATGCGGTAAAAATTAGTACTTTATTTGTAGAAGACAGGTTACATTGCACGAACACCTCTGACGAGTTTCGCGCTGTTGCGCTTAGTCATAGAGTAACTATTCACAAGTAAGAACACATATATATACTAAAATAATTGACCATCCCCTTAGTGATGTCACAGACAGAAACAAAAACCTGGAACGGACCTGGGAGAAACCCAAATCCCGTGACAGATTAACACCGGCTTATAAGGTATGTTTATATTCTTATATACTATGTATGTAGGAATGAACTTATAGTATCATCCTATATACACAATCAAAATAACTTATACAAAATGCTCCAATATTGCACATGGTCAAGTTCCTTGTTGAAAAAAAAAAAATATACACAGATATGCAAATCGCAGAACAAAAAACGCACCCAACATGGGTGTAGTCTGAATTATATTCTATATCTAAAAGTGAAGAGCACATGCAAGTTCAAACTAATATACTTTCTTTCATTACTATAATCGGTAATGCTTTTATTTTAGTCTTTGCATATCACATGATCTTCACTTCTCGGATATATGTTTTATAAATAATTATTTACTAATATTTGATATGTTTGTTATTTATTCTGTACCTATAGATACTCACTTTGCTACAAATTACTCCCAGACTACATAAAAAGTGCATTTTCTATTTATAAGAACAAAATCGCAGCAAAGCCGCATTGGACATAAATGTAGTCTGAAATCTGTTCTATGTCTAAATATGGAGAATGTGTGCATGCACAAACTTACAGAGTTTTGCTTTTAATTATTATTTATTCTACTTGTATTTTGTTTGTACATGATCATACAGGCTTCACCTCTAGGATATGTAACTTTATTATGGTTTGTTATGCATTTATTTATATAATTAAATATGCAGGGTGTTGTTTATTGCATATAAGGATGTTCGCTCGATCCACCAGAGATATGAACTAATATGTGACTATAAGGTCCAGTCTATGATTTAGACCGTGAGGATATCTGGTGTTCAGGACGAACATCCAATATGTCTCTCTGTTCAGTAATTTTCTCCGTAAATCTCCCCCTCTAATGTCTCCTTTCACATTTTGGATGCCCATGACTGAGAGGTAATTGACCTCTACCCCATGTTCATCTCTTAAGTGTTTGCTTAGGGCAGAGATGTTGTATTTATCTATACGGGCATCTGAGATATGTCTTCTGATTCTCTCTTTTAAATGATTGCCCGGGCAGCCCACATATTGCTTTTTGCATACAGTGCAAGCTGCAAGATATAGATGTGTTGCAATTTATAAATGTTTTAATAGTGTATCTTTTACTTGTTACATAAGACTTACAGGGGGACATTTACTAATCTAGTCTATTCTGGGTCTGCTTATAGACAAGCGTATGTGGTAGTCTCCTGTCTATTGTGCTCCTAATTTATCAAAGGTCTCACAGCCCTTGATAAATTCTGTGCTCAGACTTCAGGGTCTACAGCTTAAACTGCATTTAGACCTGCTCCAACATGGTCTGACATTTCAGCGTATTTTGGGCAGATGTGACTTGTCGCTGAAAAGTCGCTTTTGATAAATTCAGCACCAATGCATTTTCCAATGCATTTCCGTCTAAAATAGACTTGCATGCATCATGTTCTAAAAATCCTCTACAGCAAAAGTCGCAGAAAAGTCGCACATATTTAGACTGTGACTTTCTGTGCGACAAATTTAGACAGGAAAAAACAGTCTAAATCGTTTGATAAATCTCCCCCATAGTCTTTTTCTACTTTCATATGCAAACAAGTAACACACCTCCGCTGGCCACATCTCCAATTCCCCGCACTGTCTAACCAGGTGTTGGCTGCCCTTTTTTCGGGTTTACTGAAAAGAGACTGGGATATAATTTAGCTCCTAAAGACGGACCCCTCCTGTATACCACATCGATGCCATTCGTTATAACACTTCTTAGAAGTGGATCCACTTCCAGAACTGGTAAATATTTGTTCACTATCTGTTTGATGCCTGCAAACTGCCTACTGTAAGAAGTAATGAAAATTGGTTTGCGTTTTGTTAATTTATTTCTGTTTTCCCTCCTACTCTCCGTGATAAGATCTTTTCTGACTATACTATCTGTTACGCCGAGCGCTCCGGGTCCCCACTCCTCCCCGGAGCGCTCACAGCGTTCTCCTGTTCACAGCGCCCCGGTCACACCCGCTGACCGGGTGCGCTGCGATAATGTCCCTGGCCGGGATGCGATTCGCGATGCGGGACGCGCCCACTCGCGGTGCGCATTCCGACCCGCTTACCACTCGCTCCCCGTCTGTGCTGCCCCGGTCTGCGCGGCCCCGCTCCCTAGGGCGCGCGCGCGCCGGGTCTTTGCGATTTAAAGGGCCGGTGCGCCACTGATTGGCGCATGGGTTTTAATTAGTGTCTTCACCTGTGCACTTCCCTATATCACCTCACTTCCCCTGCACTTCCTTGCCTAATCTTGTTGCCATTGTGCCAGTGAAAGCGTTCCTTGTGTGTTCCTAGCCTGTGTTCCAGACCTCTTGCCGTTGCCCCTGACTACGATCCTTGCTCGCCTGCCCTGACCTTCTGCTTAGTCTGACCCTGCTCTTGTCTACTCCCTTGTAATGTGCATATCTCAGCAGTCAGAGAGGTTGAGCCGTTGCCGGTGGATATGACCTGGTTGCTACCGCCGCTGCAAGTCCATCCCGCTTTGCGGCGGGCTCTGGTGAAAACCAGTAGCAACTTAGAACCGGTCCACCGACACGGTCCACGCTAATCCCTCTCTGACACAGAGGATCCACCTCCAGCCTGCCGAATCCTGACAGTAGATCCGGCCATGGATCCCGCTGAGGTCCCGCTGCCAGTTGTCGCTGACCTTACCACGGTGGTCGCCCAGCAGTCGCAACAGATAGCGCAACAAGGCCACCAGCTGTCTCAACTGACTGTGATGCTACAGCAGCTTCTACCACAGCTTCAGCAACCATCTCCTCCGCCAGCTCCTGCACCTTCTCCGCAGCGAGTGGCCGCATCCAGCCTCCGTTTATCATTGCCAGACAAGTTTGATGGGGACTCTAAATTTTGCCGTGGTTTTCTCTCGCAATGTTCCCTGCATTTGGAGATGATGTCGGACCAATTTCCAACTGAAAGGTCTAAGGTGGCTTTCGTGGTCAGCCTTCTGTCTGGGAAAGCCCTGTCATGGGCCACACTGCTCTGGGACCGCAATGATCCTGTCACTGCCTCTGTGCACTCTTTCTTCACGGAGATTCGAAGTGTCTTCGAGGAACCAGCCCGAGCCTCTTCTGCCGAGACTGCCCTGCTGAACCTGGTCCAGGGTAATTCTTCTGTTGGCGAGTACGCCATCCAATTCCGTACTCTCGACTCCGAATTGTCCTGGAATAACGAGGCCCTCTGCGCGACCTTCAAAAAAGGCCTATCCAGTAACATCAAAGATGTGCTGGCCGCATGAGAAATCCCTGCTAACCTGCATGAACTTATTCATCTGGCCACCCGCATTGACATGCGTTTTTCCGAAAGGCGTCAGGAGCTCCGCCAGGATATGGACTTTGTTCGCACGAGGCGGTTTCTCTCCCCGGCTCCTCTCTTCTCTGGTCCGCTGCAATCTGTTCCTGTGCCTTCCGCCGTGGAGGCTATGCAAGTAGACCGGTCTCGCCTGACACCTCAAGAGAGGACACGCCGCCGCATTGAGAACCTATGCCTGTACTGTGCCAGTACCGAACACTTCTTGAAGGATTGTCCTATCCGACCTCCACGTCAGGAAAGACGCACTCCGACTCCGCACAAACGTGAGACAGCTCTAGGTGTGAACTCTGCTTCTCCAAGTCTTACTGTGCCTGTGCGGATTTCTTCTTCTACCTTCTCCTTCTCAGCTGTGGCCTTCCTGGATTCCGGATCTGCAGGAAATTTTATTTTGGCCTCTTTCGTTAACAGGTTCAACATCCCAGTGACCAGTCTCGCCAGACCCCTCTACATCGCCTCTGTTAATGGTGAAAGATTGGACTGTACTGTGCGTTACCGCACGGAACCCCTCTTAATGTGCATTGGACCCCATCATGAAAAGATTGAATTTCTGGTCCTCTCTAACTGCACTTCTGAAATTCTTCTTGGACTACCTTGGCTTCAACGCCATTCCCCTACCCTCGATTGGACCACTGGGGAAATCAGGAACTGGGGTACTACTTGCCACAAAAAGTGTCTTATGTCTGCTCCCAGTCCTGTCAGTCAAAACCCTATGGCTCCTCCGATGCTGATGTTTTTTGCAAAAAAACAAGCAGAGACTTTGCCTCCTCACAAGCCTTCTGACTGTCCTATTGATCTCCTCCCTGGTACTACTCCACCCGGGGCAAAATCTATCCTCTGTCTGCTCCAGAAACACAAGCCGCATTTATCCGCAAGTCTTCCTCCCCTGCCGGAGCTGGATTCTTCTTCGTCTCCAAAAAAGACGTCTCCTTACGACCATGCATTGATTACCGCGGTCTTAATAAAATCACTATAAAAAAACGCTATCCCCTACCTCTTATCTCAGAACTCTTTGACCGCCTACGTGGCGCCAACATCTTCTCGGTTAAAGAAATCCTGGCATCTAAGACGGTCAGAGGTAAAAAAAAAATTCTTGTAGATTGGGAGAATTGCGGCCCGGAGGAGAGGTCATGGGAACCCGAGGACAACATCATTGACAAGGACCTTATCCACAAATTCTCGGGTTCTAAAAAGAGGGGGAGACCCAAGGGGGGGGTGGGGGTACTGTTACGCCGAGCGCTCCGGGTCCCCGCTCCTCCCCGGAGCGCTCACAGTGTTCTCCTGTTCACAGCGCCCCGGTCAGACCCGCTGACTGGGTGCGCTGCGATAATGTCCCTAGCCGGGATGCGATTTGCGATGTGGGACGCGCCCGCTCGCGGTGCGCATCCCGACCCGCTTACCAGACTCGCACCCCGTCTGTGCTGCCCCGGCATGCGCGGCCCTGCTCCCTAGGGCGCGCGCGCCGGGTCTTTGCGATTTAAAAGGCCGGTGCGCCACTGATTGGCGCATGGGTTTTAATTAGTGTCTTCACCTGTGCACTTCCCTATATCACCTCACTTACCCTGCACTTCCTTGCCGGATCTTGTTGCCATTGTGCCAGTGAAAGCGTTCCTTGTGTGTTCCTAGCCTGTGTTCCAGACCTCTTGCCATTGCCCCTGACTACGATCCTTGCTGCCTGCCCTGACCTTCTGCTTCTTCAGACCCTGCTCTTGTCTACTCCCTTGTACCGCGCATATCTCAGCAGTCAGAGAGGTTGAGCCGTTGCCGGTGGATACGACCTGGTTGCTACGGGCTCTGGTGAAAACCAGTAGCAACTTAGAGCCGGTCCACCGACACGGTCCACGCCAATCGCTCTCTGACACAAAGGATCCTCCTCCAGCCTGCCGAATCCTGACACTATCCACCCTTTTTATAGCTGTTTCTATGTCTTTTACATCATATCCTCTCTCAAGGAAGCGTTTTTGCCAATCTTTCCTCTCTTTCTCGAATCTGTCTGGATCCGAACCATTTCGTTTAATGCGACATAGTTCTCTGAAGGGGATATTTCTCACCATGTGCCGAGGATGACAAGATGTAGCCAAAAGCACTGAATTACTTGCCGTCTCTTTCCTATACGGGCTTACTTCAAAACCTTCTCCCCAGCACGTAATGGAAACATCCAAAAAGTTAACTGTATCTCTGTCAAAATGGAATGTGAACTTCAAGTTGAAAGTATTCTCATTAATATAATCCATAAATGACAAAAAATTCCTGTTCCGTCCCTCTCCACACCAGTAGCAGGTCGTCAATAAAACGACCCGCCCACTGGATGTTAGAGGAGAACGGATTTGTGGCGGAGAACAAAACGCAAATCTCCCAAAAAAATCATATAAATATTCGCCACCGGAGATATGGCCACCGGAGGTGTGTTACTTGTTTGCACATGAAAGTAGAAAAATACTTTGAGTCTTATGTAACAAGTAAAATATACACTATTAAAACATTTATAAACTGCAACACATCTTCGGTGGTATATCTTGCAGCTTGCACTGTATGCAAAAAGCAATATGTGGGCTGCACGGGCAATCATTTAAAAGAGAGAATCAGAAGACATATCTCAGATGCCCGTATAGATAAATACAACATCTCTGCCCTAAGCAAACACTTAAGAGATGAACATGGGGTAGAGGTCAATTACCTCTCAGTCATGGGCATCCAAAATTGAAAGGAGACATTAGAGGGGGAGATTTACAGAGAAAATGACTGAACAGAGAGACATATTGGATGTTCGTCCTGAACACCAGATATCCTCACGGTCTAAATCATAGACTGGACCTTATAGTCACATATTAGTTCATATCTCTGGTGGATCGGGCGAACATCCTTATATGCAATAAACAACACCCTGCATATTTAATTAAATAAATAAATGCATAACAAACCGTAATAAAGTTACATATCCTAGAGGTGAAGCCTGTATGATCATGTACATACAAAATACAAGTAGAATAAATAATAATTAAAAGCAAAACTCTGTAAGTTTGTGCATGCACACATTCTCCATATTTAGACATAGAACAGATTTCAGACTACATTTATGTCCAATGCGGCTTTGCTGCGATTTTGTTCTTATAAATAGAAAATGCACTTTTTATGTAGTCTGGGAGTAATTTGTAGCAAAGTGAGTATCTATAGGTACAGAATAAATAACAAACATATCAAATATTAGTAAATAATTAGTTATAAAACATATATCCTAGAAGTGAAGATCATGTGATATGCAAAGGCTAAAATAAAAGATTATAGTAATGAAATAAAATATATTAGTTTGAACTTGCATGTGCTCTTCACTTTTAGATATAGAATATAATTCAGACTACACCCATGTTGGGTGCGTTTTTTGTCCTGCGATTTGCATATCTGTGTATATATTTTTTTTTTCAACAAGGAACTTGACCATGTGCAATATTGGAGCATTTTATATAAGTTATTTTGATGTGTATATAGGATGATACTATAAGTTCATTCCTACATACATAGTATATAAGAATATAAACATACCTTAAAAGCCGGTGTTAATCTGTCACAGGATTTGGGTTTCTCCCAGGTCCGTTCCAGGTTTTTGTTTCTGTCTGTGACATCACTAAGGGGATGGTCAATTATTTTAGTATATATATGTGTTCTTACTTGTGAATAGTTACTCTATGACTAAGCACAACAGCGCGAAACACGTCAGAGGTGTTCGTGCAATGTAACCTGTCTTCTACAAATAAACTACCCGTTTTTACCGCATCCTGGTGCTGGACGTACTTTCTATTGTTCCTGATTGGAGCCAGAGGCGGGACTGGTGGATCCGTGCACAGAAGGTGCGGGACTCCTGGGTGAGCGGTCTATCCTTCTTCACATGTTACTTATATGTGCACTTAAAATATAGGATAGTTAATTTAACCCTTAACTACCCTCATTTGTGAGGGTTGGGGTTTTTTGTTTAAAGTCCGATGCAAATCAATGGGAAATGTATGTTCCCTTATAATTTCCGTATAGCTGGAGATATTTCAATACCTGGTACACATATTACGGGTCGGGATATGAGGACGGGATAGGAGGTCGGGATAGGAGGTCGAGATAGGAAGTCGGGATAGGAGGTCGAGATAGGAAGTCGGGATAGGAGGTCGAGATAGGAGGTCGGGATAGGAGGACGGGATATGAGGACAAGATATGAGGTCGGGATACGAGGTCAGGTAGGAGGTCGGGATAGGAGGACGGGATATGAGGATGGGATATGAGGTCGGGATAGGAGGTCGGGATAGGTAAGGTCGGGATAGGAGGTTGGGATACGAGGTCAGGATAGGAGGTCGGGATAGGAAGTCGAGATAGGAGGACGGGAAAGGAGGTCAGGATAGGAGGATGGGATTGGAGGTCTGGATAGGAGGTCGGGATAGGAGGTCGAGATAGGAGGATGGGATAGGAGATCAAGATAGAAGGTCGAGATAGGAGGACGGGAAAGGAGGTCGGGATAGGAGGATGGGATAGGAGGACGGGATAGGAGGTCAAGATGGGAGGTCGGGAAAAGAAGGCGGGATAGGAGTTCGGGATAGGAGGACTGGATATGAGGATTGGATAGGAGGACGGGATAGGAGGTCGGGATAGGAGGTCGGGATAGGAGGTCGGGATAGGAGGACGGGACAGAAGGTCGGGATAGGAGGTCGAGATAGGAGGATGGGATAGGAGAGCAGGATAGGAGGTCGGGATATGGGGTTGGGATATGACAACAATATATGAGGACTGGATATGAAGTCAAAAGCTTCCTCCTTTGTTTATTTTCCTCCCCAACAAGAATTAGGAAGGAAAAACCGGGCAACGCCGGGTCCTCAGCTAGTTATCTATGAAAATGCACCTGAAAGACTGTCTATATTGACCACAGCATTTATATCTGTGCAGGGCTCAATGTTGGAAGCAGAGCTCTTTGACACTTGTGCTTTGAGCATGATCTAGAGCTGACAGATTCTCTTTAAGATGTTGCTGATAAATAAGTAATGCATTGATTGTAGCTATGGGCAAATTGGAATCAAACGGCTACAAATACAATCTACAGTGCATTCGGAAAGTCTTCAAACCATTTCACATTTTGTTATGCTGCATCCATGTGCTGTTTTCCCACATCATTCTGAACTCAATACTCCAAAATGATAAAGTGAAAACAGGATTTAGCAAACCTTTGCTAATTTATTTAAAACGAATAAATAAAATATTGCACTGACATAAGTATTCAGACCCTTTACTCAGTACTTAGATGAAGCACCTTTAGCAGCGCTTACAGCCTCCAGACTTTTTGGGGATGAGGCCACAAGGTTTGCACTCCTGGATTTGGGGATTCTCTGCTATTCTACTCTACAAATCCTTTAAAGCTCTGTCAGGTTGGGGATCAGTGGTTGAAGCCATTTTCAGATCTCTCCAGAGATGTACAATTGGGTTGGCCGCTCAAAGTGTACCTGTCACTTAAATAACTTTTGACATGTCCTAGTGACATGTCAATACTTTTGTTTTCAGGGGTCTGAGTGTTCAGACCTTTGCTGATCATGAGAATAAGCGGAGAGATGTCTGTGCTGCTAGGCACTCCTCTCCCTGCTCTGTGTCACCTGATTTATATATGCTTTATAGACTTACATTGGGAGTATTTCTTGATCATGTGACATAGAGCCAGGAGAGAACGCACTATGTGCTGTTCTTCTGTGGAATTCAACACAGAAATTCTGCCGTGCGAACATACCATACCCTAAGGCTGGGTCACATGGCAGAATTTCTTCACTGAATTTTCTTTACTTCTTCATGCAAAAACTATGGCCGGGATCACACTTCTGAAGCTCTGGACAGAAAACTTTCGTCCGGAGCTTCTGAGCACGGCCAGTGCCAGCTGAGTGGGTGCAAGGGCCACGCAGATGTTGCCATCCCCATAGAAGGCACTGTCTGTGCAGCGGAAATCTGCCAGAACATTGAACAAGTTAAATATTCTTGCAGAATTTTTTGATTGGCTCTTCTGGGCGGAAAGTCCTCTTTGAAAACTCTGCAGTGTGCACTGTGCAGTGGAATCCCATTGCCAGCAATGGGACTCTGCTGCATCGTAATTTTTCAAGCGGAATTTCAAACCGGAATTTCACTCGTCAATTCCATAGTGTAAACCTGCTTTTGGGGCACATTTAAGCAGAATTTCCATGTGGGAATTCAGCCTGTAGCTCTGGTGTAATCAATTCTTCTTTAATGTCAATTGAAGTTCCTGAGAAGTTATGTTCACATGGTGGAAATTCTGCTATTCTGCTCTAATTCTGTTCTGCAAAACTTGCAGCAGAATTGTTGTAGTTTGCGGAATTGCGGCAGAATTTCTATGTGCTTAAACACAGATTACTTCTGAAATTCAAAGCCTTATTGATACCACCCTGAATTCTGCAAAGTTTAAAGGGGTACTCCAGCCCTAAGACATCTTATCCTCTATCCAAAGGATAGGGGATAAGATGTCTGATCGCAGGGGTCCCGCCACTGGGGAACCCCGCTATCTCACATGCGGCACCCACCTCTGGGAGCTGCATACAGCGCTGCAGACTCAGAGTTTGCCGGGTCACGACTACGGTGCTGGAGTATCGTGACCTCATGATTTCACCCCCGGTAGCGCTGCAGCATCAGAGTTTGCCGGGTCGCGACTACGGGGCCGGAGTATCGTGACGTCACGACTTCACCCCGGGCAGTGCTGCAGCCTCAAAGTCTGGGGGCGGAGTCTTTATGTCACAATACTCCGGCCCCGTAGTCATGACCCGGCAGACTCCGAGGCTGCAGCGCTGCATGCAGCTCCCAGAGGTGGGTACTGCATGCGAGATAGCAGGAGTCCCCAGCAGTGGGATCCCCGCGATCAGACATCTTATCCACTATCCTTTGGATAGGGGATAAGATCTCTTAGGGCCGGAGTACCCATTTAAAGACAGGTCTTATATTTTTGCAGAATCCAGAAAGCAGAATTTCTGTGGCGGAATTTCGGCAGAAGAATGCCATGTGAATGGGACAGCAGAATCCACATTCAATAAAATGTGCAGTAAATTTAGCGAATTTCCAAGCAGAATATTTCTGCGGAATTCCACAGCCTAACCCAGCCTAAGGGTCCTTTTAGGTGCTTTTTTTTAAGCAAATTTAGGGTGGCTTTCATGTTTGTTTTACAGAGTAGAGTCTTCTTTCTGCCCACTCTGCCATAAAGCCCAAATTGGTGGAGTTTTGCAGTGATGGTTGACCTTCTGGAAGTTTCTTTTATCTTCACACTTCTCCCACAATTACTTAGTTTGATGGGGTGGCCAGCGCTAGAAAGACTCTTGGTAGTGCCAAACTTCTATTTAAAGCAAAACTGTCACCAGTGACACCCACACTAACCGGTAGTACTGGCTGGTAGTGCGGGTGACACTGATTAAAATGATCCGTCACTGTGTTGCTGAGTATTTATTCTGTTTTCCAATTATGCTAATTGGTACGTGTGAAAGAAACAAAAAACTGAAACATATCTCAACCAGGTGCCGTTATTTCCTTAAGGGGAAAAATACTGTGATGTAAAGGGTTACGCTCACCTTAGTGTGTTGTACTGTGAGCACAACACCAATATGCGCATACAGCCAACAGTGTGGCTAAAAAGACTGGAGTGCAGCCGGCATCAAACCTGTCCTTCCGACAGTCAGAAACTGTAGAACCAAAGACGCTGTAGGCACAGCTGAAAGTCGATGTCTTCAGGCGCTCTCCAGGATGGTCAAATAACTTTAACCGTAAACACGGACCAGTAAAAAAGTTAATATTTATTTCACAAAATAAGCTTGGACAACGCATTTCGAGGGGCGGGACCCCCTCTTAGTCAGGTCCACTGATTGGGTAGCAGGAGCAATGACGGTTTTTATAACGAGAATAATTTTTCATTTAAAACAGGTATAATAAAATCACAATGGAGACAGTTTGTTATACATAAAACTCCCACATAATATATAAAATCAGATGTACAAAATGAGCGTTACATACTAGAAAATTAAAACATGCGTGTATGTGCAATAATTATCCCAATTCCCCAGGTTAGAGGAGAGGTATAATATAACCTCATCTAAGCTATAGATGTCAGTTCTATTCCAGATGTAGGTTTGTTAGCCATGCTCTCAGGTCCGAGGCACAGCTCATCTACAGCAAGTGTTAGCCTGTCCCGGGGAGAATAGGAGATCGCTCAGTGCTAAAAGTGCCGGAGTGTCACACCACAGACTCACACCGTCTCGCAGTGTCGGCGCTTCGGACGCATTCTGCAGGACAGAAGGTAAAGTTTCCTGCATGGGATTGCAGGGAGGTCAGCCTGTAGTTTTGTATTGTACGCAAAGAGTCATATAGTAGATTAAAAAGTGTTAAAAAAAAAAAGTATGCATTCTGGCTTCTTCTCAAGGACTAGATATACTGGAAATAAATAAATAACTAGAAAATAAATAAGTGGCCATACACCGCTAGCAATCTGATTTGCTGAAGTTTATTTGGGGCTCTAGAGGTAGCAGAGTGGGACGTAGGACGCTATTTACTTCCCGTTCTCAAGGGGGCTTAGGGGTCCCAAACCTCAAGAAATATTATCAAGCAGCGAGGCTGGGTGAGCTTACCCAGTTTCACATACATCACTCTAGCCCCCAATGGGTTTCTATTGAACAGTTAGCTGCACCCACCATCCCTACATCACTTTTACATTGGCTCCCAGATAAGGAAAGGCCCTCAATCCTCTCTCCTATTTTATCGCAATCGCTACAATTATGGGATAGCCTTCACAATAGATTCTCTCTACAATCAATCCATACCCCGGTGGCGCCACTATTGTGTAATACAAAATTTCCTCCTGGCATGGTCTCGCTGGCTTTCTCTTGGTGGACGAATAAGAGATTGTTTCGCATAGGTGACTTTATTGATAGATTAGGTATCAAACCAATTGCCTACTTCCGTGCCTTCTATAAGCTACCCAACTCAGAATTATTCCGTTACAATCAAATTGCTCATTTCTTGTCGGGTCTTAAGAAGACGGGGACGGATATAACTTCCCGCACCTCTTATGAATCATTGTGCCTGAGAGCTTCCGATAGCCGGGGCATTATTTCCACTATCTATGATACCTTATTGTCTACCCCCACCAAATTGCCGTACATGATTGCCTGGGAGAAGGACCTGGGGAAGGAAATTGAATTGAAAGATTGGATCCTTAGCGCCTCTGTCAATTCCCAACTCTCCATTAACACATCCTTGCGGGAAGCGGTCTGTAAAGTGCTCCTTCGATGGTACTTGGTCCCTACTAGAATAGCTAAAATGTACCCCACAGCTTCTCCATTATGCTTCCGTAATTGCCAGCAGATGGGAACTATGTTTCATATTTGGTGGGCTTGCCCACGTGTTATACGCTTTTGGATACGGGTCTATTTTTTTATTTTGTCGGTAACAGGTGTGAACCTCGTGAAATCCCCAGAGCAAGCTCTACTAAATGCCCCAATCCCGAATATCTCAAAGGGACTACACAAACTTATTTCCTACATCTTTCTAGCCACTAAGATAGCCATAGCAACTAATTGGAAATCAAGTTCTATATAATTTCAGCTGATACGCCCCAAATTAAATTGGATAATGGCTAATGAAAAATTGACGAGCCTTTTAAATGATTCCCAGCAGTCGTTTGAGGCTACCTGGCAACCTTGGGTGGACTATCTGGGTAATCCTTCTTGAAGTTTCTGTCTATGTTCTTTTCTCCTCTTACCTTCCTTTCTTTTTCTCCTACTGGAACTATTCTCCCTCCCCTGTCTCGTTCCTTGTGCTGTTTCCCCTTGTGTGTCTGTCTTTGTATTGTTTCAAACCCGGTGTCACCGGGCTAATTTGTCTGATCATATACTGGTTTATTCAGGTAACTTTGGCTCCTTCCAAAGACTCATCTTGTGTCTCTTGTTCAAGCGGAGGAGCCTTCATAGGAATCCCTTAATGGGAAGCCACAACTGATTTGTGACTTTGCGATCCGAACCTTTCGGACTTATGCTTAATATATTGCTAATTACCTGTTGAAAATTACAATTCCTCACAGTTGGCATAATGTGTACTGCTGATGTTATACGTTTTGTATGCTTATTCATTTTTGATCACCTTAATAATAATAAAAACATTGAAACAGAAAATAAATGACTAAAAAATAAAAAAAACTGTTCAAGAATAAAAATATAAATAAAAAATGTGGATGTGGTTGTGGTGTGGGCGGTAGGAATGTGGGTGAGTGGGATTAGATGATGATCTACTTTATATTATTATGCACGTGGTTACAGATTTACTATAAGTCTGTTAGTGTGGTGAAATGGAGTGCAACTATGTATATGGATAATATGATATAATGTAATGTATATGTCTGTGTTTCTGTAGCAAATAAAAACCAATGTCTATGTCCAGGTACAACGATACTTTATTAAACTAAATACAATGTAAAAATATGTAACAATTAATAGAAGTGCAGGATCCTTGCACTTACCGTATACTTTAAAATAATTGGTATAACATATAGTATCACATAGACAGCAATAGTAAATAGTTAGTAATAAATTAGTAGAAAATTGTGGAGAATTTAGGGTGGATGCGGGCGCCTGCAGGGCACTTGCAGGCGCTGGAGGCCCTAAAAAACAGGCCCACTGTCCGGGTAAATTTTGCTCTACTAGAAAGTAATTTAGAATAAAAAGGAAAAAGGATATTGGAAAAGGTAAGTCCTCCAAAGGACACGGCAGGTGGTCACAGCAAATAGTTCTTATGCTTCTCTGTGACCTTATGAAGACCAAATAGCGCGGCGGCTCTAATTGATCGGCACGGCGGCCGTTGAAAACGAGTGATGAGCAGATGATGATCGGGACTGCGGCCATGAGATGATAATGGAAATACGGCACGGCGGCCATCAGATAACCGGTTCAGTATACTGTACCGCATACCCTCGGATGTGGGAGTCCTTCTCACCTCCTGGCTGTGACAGTGGTGGCAGCGATGTCCGGGATAATCTTGAGAGCTGCCGACAAGCAGACTTTCCTTCCTCGGACGGTTCGCGATGTCTGCAGGAGCCGGGTAAGCGGTATACTGGTGGTGGGTCTTGGTCCTGGAAATGTTCTGAGCGCGCGCTTCTTTGAATTCACGGATCGCTCTGTGTGCTGTGATCAGCTGTGCGTGTGATGGACATGCTTGTTCCACGATGGTGTAGCAGATAGGGGTTAGTAATCTGGTGCTGTCAGTGATCTTTGGTCAATGATGGTGGGGATCAGACGTGTTTCGGTCCGCCTGGGACCTTCCTCAGTGATCATGCTGGAAGTGATGAATGAAAGTGCTATATATGTGTAAATCTGGCGTTAACAGTCAGTCTAATACAAAACCCGGTTGGGACTGTCTGGACATAGGTGAGAACTGACAAAATCAGGAATGGAGTTAGTGGATTTAAATGTGAAACTAAGATATGGTAGTCAGTGTCATTAGAACTTTATGGTTATATATATGAGTGGATGTGTATATGTATGGAGGGGCTAGGGTGTGGTGACAGGTGGAAATTGGGATTAAATGAATAGGAGTTAATTGCGCAAGAATAGGGTGTATATATTTTTTAACACCCATGTTGGATCAATGGATAGGAGGGGCAGTATAGGTATGTAGATGGCAAGAGTATACATTAGTAGTATGTGTCTATGGATGAATGAGTAAATAAATGAATATAATAATTAAAGATAAATATATATAATTATAAATAATAAATAATTTGGTCATATAGTCACCATTTATGGTTAGGAGGTGTAAAAATATATGATTGATAATTAAAATCCATGAAAGATGATAAAAACAATAGTAGTGATAGTGATGATAGTAGTGGTAGTAATAAAAATAAAAATCATAGAGATGAATAGGATAAAAAGGAAAATAAAAATAAATATAAAAGATAAAAATAAATATAAAAATTTTAATTTAAATTTAAATAAAAAAATAAATAAAAATAAAAAAATAAAAAAATAGAGATAGAAATAGGATAAAAATAATGATAATAATAAAAATAAATATAAAAATAAACATAAATAAATAAAGATAATAAAATTATTATAATTAAAAATAAAAATAAGAATGAGAATAAAATAAGAATAAATGTTACGCCGAGCGCTCCGGGTCCCTGCTCCTCCCCGGAGCGCTCGCGGTGTTCTCCTCTCTGCAGCGCCCCGGTCAGACCCGCTGACCGGGAGCGCTGCACTGACATTCACGACGGGGATGTGATTCGCATAGCGGGACGCGCCCGCTCGCGAATCGCATCCCAAGCCACTCACCTGTCCCGGTCCACGACTGTCACGTTCTGGCGCACGCGGCTCCGCTCTCTAGGGCGCGCGCGCGCCAGCTCTCTAGGATTTAAGGGCCAGTGCACCAATGATTGGTGCCTGGCCCAATCAGTCTAATTAGCCTCCACCTGCTCCCTGCTCATATAACCTCACTTCCCCTTCCCTTCCCTGCCGGATCTTGTTGCCATTGTGCCAGTGAAAGCGTTCTTTGTATGTCCCAAGTCAGTGTTCCAGACCTCTTGCCATTGCCCCTGACTACGATCCTTGCTGCCTGCCCTGACCTTCTGCTACGTCCGACCTTGCTCTTGCCTAATCCCTTGTACCTCGCCTATCTCAGCAGTCAGAGAGGTTGAGCCGTTACCGGTGGATACGACCTGGTTGCTACCGCCGCTGCAAGACCATCCCGCTTTGCGGCAGGCTCTGGTGAATACCAGTAGCAACTTAGAACCGGTCCACCGGTACGGTCCACGCCAATCCCTCTCTGACACAGAGGATCCATCTCCAGCCTGCCGAATCCTGACAATAAAAATGTGTAAAAATGGATAGTGATAATAATAATAGTATAAATAGTAAAAAATGATAGAAATAAAAGTATTATATAAAAGTGCCGATAAAAGAATACAAGGATATAGATGTAAAAAGATATAGATGTAAAAAGAATACTCAAAGGAAGCCAAAGATCTCCATCTCAGAGTTTAAACCATAAGGTGCTATTGATTGGAATTCATAGATGTTGCGGCTTTCCATGCGGGACATCTTTGTAATGTGGTTCCCGCCTCTCCAGTCTTTTTTCACTGATTGAATTGCTGAAAAAATTATACCAGATACCAATTCGAAAGAAAAGGATGGGAATAAACACCAACTGTCAGACACCGCTATAATAAATTTGAGTGATATAACACTCACTACAGACCAAGAAAAACTTCTAAATAAAGGATTAAAATTTGCCCCATCTAAAAAAGCAAGCAAATTTGATACATACATTGGAATAGAGAATTTCATAAGGAATTTAAACTTGAAGAAATATTTTATCAGAAATCCAATAGAAAAGAAGCCACCAATGGAAAGTCACTATTTACACTCCAATCTAAAAAAGAAGTCTACTTTTTATCCTATACAGGAAGTCAGCAGCAAAATGGATACCTTCAGGATAGCAGTAGAAATGAAGTGGGAAAATTAGACACATCTTTTTTGGTTAAGTTATTTAGTTATTTTTGTAGAAGTAACAGCCATAAAACAACTACAGGAAAACAATCAAATAACAAAACGCCCGGCAGGTAAAGGTGGCGCTAAAGTCATTTGGGACACAGAGAAATACGTAACAGAATGCCATAGACAGTTAGAAGACCAAGACACATACGAATACCTACCAGAAGGACCCAACATTACAATATATCACAGAACTGGAGGAATTATGCACAGAAGCACTAAAAGAAAGGATTTTAACTAAGAATTAATTTGATTTCATACTGAATACAGAAAAATGACTTCCACTTTTTTATTGCCTACCCAAGGTACATAAAAACCCTATCGAACCACCTGGGAGACCCATTGTATCCGGTATCCAATCCCTCACCTCAAACTTATCCCAATACATGGATAGATTTCTTCAGCCATATGTGAAAAATATAGCATCATATTTAAAGGATACAACTGACACGATAAAACTAGTGGAAAATTTACAATGGGAAGAAGGATAGACCCTGGTGACCTTGGATGTAAGTTCTTTATAAACATATAATATTCAATCAGAAGAAAATGAATCAAGTGCACTCACCATTCATGATGCTTCTTCCATGTTCTTTATTTCATGTCAATGTGACAAGGTGCAAGGGGGGAGGTTGCGGGATAGGTCAAACAGGGCAATAGCCCTGTTTGACCTCTCCCGCAACCTCCCCCCCTGCACCTTGTCACATTGACATGAAATAAAGAACATGGAGGAAGCATCATGAATGGTGAGTGCGCTTGATTCATTTTCTTCTGATTGAATATTGCATCTACACTCTTCTAGCAAGTTTTGCACCTCCATTTGCTTCCACGACCAAATCGGACGTTGCTGTAATGTGCCGGACTATTGGATAGTCGGCAGGTGTGCGAAGCTGCAGTGCCAGACTGCCCTCTTTCTCTTCCCATCTTTATATACATGTATTAACCACGAACAAGGCACACAGGCAGTTTTTAACATTTTATCTGGGAAAGAAGAGATGTCACCATTACAAATCAGTTTTTTAACGGAGAGCATTATGTTCATTTTAACCCACAATTATTTTTATTTCAACAATAAATGTTATCGCCAGAAGGTCGGAACCGCAATGGGGACCAGATTTGCGCCAAGTTACGCTAATTTATTTATGGGAGAATGGGAGTCCACTTTTATATCCCCACTCCTAGGTGCAGATCTGGTCCTCTGGAAGAGATATATTGATGACATTTTAATGGAATGGCGAAATTCAAACAAAGATCTACAAACGTTTTTAAAATACATTAATTCCAATAATTTTAACCTCATTTTTACTGCTTTTATGAGCACATCGTATGTGGAATTTTTAGATTTAAAAATATCTGTCAATGGAAACAAACTGGAATGCCAGACTTTTAAAAAAACGACTGCGAAGAATTCATACATCCTGTTTGAGAGCTGTCACTTACCAAGATGGTTGATCAATGTTCCTCAATGCCAATTCAGAAGACTGAAATGAAATTGCACAAATGAAGAGAAGTTTGAAGAAGAAGCAAAGTCTGACAAAAGATTTTGAACAAAAGAATTATCCAGAAAAAGCAATTACAAAAGCTCTTGAAAAAATCCGGAAACAAGATAGGAGGACCTACTACGAAGAAAAAGAAATCACAACTAAGGAAGAAGAAACACAACCAATGAAAATAATTTTACCTTATAATAACCAATACAAGAAGATTGAACATATTATTAACAAATACTGGCCACTGTTGAGATAAGATAAGACATTAGCTACTATTTTGACAGATAAAGCGAAAATAATTTACACTAAGGCACCAAACTTAGGTTTGAAGATCGCACCGACCACTAAACAACCTATTTTGAATAATAAAAAACAGGAGATGTCCCAAACATAGTTATCATTACAAGGTTTTTTCAGATGTGGAAAATGTAACAACTGCAAGCAAACCAAATTCCAGAAGAGAACAGAAACAGTCACTTCAACAGTCAATGCCTACCAACATAAAATAGACGAGCTGCTAACCTGTGATAGCACCTCCGTTATTTATATCATAACATGTCCATGTAACAAGCAGTACATAGGACGGACCAAAAGAAGTCTTAAGACAAGAATAAAAGAGCATATATATAACATCAAAACAGGGTTTATGAACCACTCGCTGTCTTCCCATTTTAAAGAACACCACAACCAAGAGTGTTGAGAGGATACCACTCCTGGCTAAATTCTCTGTCAAGGTAGTGTGGTAGATTGAGTACCTCCATATTCTAGTCATTTCTCTCCAGATTAAAAAGTGTGCCTGAAGATTATAACAGTGCATCTAAGACAGTGGTTCTTAACCGTGTTGGAGGTACTGAACCCCACCATTTTCAAATGCGCATTCACCGAACCCCTCTTAATTGGACAAATAAAATTATTTTTTCAAATTCAAAACATAGGAGGTATATATTTAAATATATATTTATACATAGGTGCACAAAATGAACAAAACCATTAATAACAAAGAACAAAACCATGAAAACATGATTTTCACACAAAAACATAATGAATATTTACTGCAAATCAGTGTGACTTCTGCTGTTGTCTTTCAGAGACCAGTTCAGAAATGCGCGGTTTTACCTTGGCAAGTTCCACTCTGATGTCATTTTCGCAACAAAGTCTGTTCCTTTTCTTTGTTTTTATGTCCAGCATCCTGGAAAAGGATTGCTCGCAAAGATATGTTGTAACAAACAGTATGAAAATCTCCAGAGCTTTCTTAGCAATAATACGTTACCATTTGTTGACAGCAAAACGTTAGGCGCAGGCAGTGTTCACCCACACATTAGGCCCTAATGCAGGGGTCCTCAAACTTTTTAAACAGGGGGCCAGTTCACGGTCCCTTAGACAGGTTGGCAGCATAGTTCCCCCCACATTAGGTTGGCAGTATAGATCCCCCCACATTAGGTTGTAGTTCCCCCACATTAGGGTTGGCAGTATAGTTCCCCCACATTAGGTTGGCAGTACAGTTCCCCCACATTAGGCTGGCAGTATGTTCCCCCACATTAGGTGCAATATAGTCCCCCACATTAAGCTGGAAGTATGTTCTCCCACATTAGGTGCAATATAGTCCCCCACATTAGGCTGGCAGTATGTTCCCCCACATTAGGTGCAATATAGTCCCCCACATTAAGTGCAGTATAGTCCCCCACATTAAGCTGGCAGTATGTTCCCCCACATTAGGTGCAATATAGTCCCCCACATTAGGCCGGCAGTATGTTTCCCCACATTAGGTGCAATATAGTCCCCCACATTACATTGGCAGTATAGTCCCCCACATTACATTGGCAGTATAGTCCTCCACATTACATTGGCAGTATAGTCCCCCACATTACATTGGAAGTATAGTTCCCCCCACATTTGGTGCAGTATATTCCCCCACAGACATACAGCCTCCAGCCATACAGTATGGCTGGAGGCTGTATGCCTGTGTACTGCCCCACTTCAGTGTTCCGATCACCGCTCCTCAGGTCCGGCCATAGCAGGACCGGAGGGTCGGTGGTCAGAACACCAATGCTGACGCGCCGCTGGTAAACACTTACCAACTGCCAGAGCGCGTCCTTCTTGCTTCTTCTCCGCGCTCCGTTGCCATGGGCGCACGCATGGGACGTGATGTCCCTGCATGTGCTAGTTCCCGGCGATCCCAGCATTTTTAAAGTAAATACGGCGCCACAGGGACTTAACAGAGGCATCCCTGTGTTCCGAAAGCATCTTTCGGAACACAGGGATGTCCCGGGGCAAAAACACCCGGCGGGCCTCCCGCCGAACCCCAGGGACTGCCTCACCGAACCCCGGTTCAGAACCACTGATCTAAGATAATATTGTATTAGTGAAACAAACAAGGCATGTGCAAGACAAATCTAAAATTATCTCACGGGTTAAAAAATTTACAGGAGGGATAGCTAGCAGTATTGTCTTAGGAGAGAAAGGGTGTATATAGAAAATGCCTCAAAAGGGCAGAAAGCTAAAGTGATATGTATGGGAGACAAGATACATATAAGAGTTGGCTCAATCAGGATCGACTTTTGAGCTGAAAAATCGGCGAGGAGTTTTAAAAAGAAAAATACAGGTGATGTATAAACAGTTAGATACATAGCTTGTGTGGTGTAAAGGATAATTAAATAAATAAATAATTTAGGAATTTAGTGAATGACTTCTGTAATTTCATTAAGATCATAAGGCTGTAATGTTTGAAGGGAACAAATCCAAAACAACTCCTTTTTAGCTAATGCATTTATTTTAAACAGATAAGCCGTGCCTCGGACCTGAGAGCACGGCTAACAAACCTACATCTGGAATAGAACTAACATCTATAGCTTAGATGAGGTGATATCATACCTCTCCTCTGACCTGGGGAATAGGCATAATTATTGCACATACACACGTTTTAATCTTCTAGTATGTAACGCTCAGTTTGTATGTCTGATTTTATATATTATGTGGGAGTTTTATGTATAACAAACTGTCTCCATTGTGATTTTATTATACCTGTTTTAAATAAAAAATGATTCTCGCGGGCAAATACATTATAAAAACCATCATTGCTCCTGCTACCCCATCAGTGGACCTGACGAAGAGGGGGTCCCGCCCCTCGAAGCGCATTGTCCAAGCTTATTTTGTCAAATAAATCTTTACTATTTTACTGGTCTGTGTTTACGGTTAAAATTATTTGACCATCCTGAAGAGCGCCTGAAGACATCGACTTTCAGTAGTACCTACAGCGTCTTTGCTTCTACCATTATGCAAATTAGCAGCTTGTGGCACGGTGAGGTTACAATCTCTGCCTTTGGCACGCTGACGTCATGCTATTTGTTCAGCCCAGGTCATAAATATTCATTCCATCCCTCCTCCTGCCTACTGCACATATGCTGCTTCCTGGGTACCCAGGAAGCGGCACAAGTGCGGTAGGCACTGAAACAGAGGAAGGAGACAGAGGGATGATCATAACCCCACCAGTGCCCCAAGCTGCTAAGTAGCATAATAAAAAAAAGAAGAAATAAACTCTGCATTCAGTGATGGATGCGATCGAGGTAGACATCATTTTAATCAGTGTCACCCTCACTACCAGACAGTACCAGTGGTAAGTGTGGGCGACACTGTTGACAGTTTTCCTTTAAGAATTATGGAGGCCATTGTGCTCTTTGGAACTTTCAGTGTAGCTGTTACGCCGAGCGCTCCGGGTCCCCGTTCCTCCCCGGAGCGCTCGCCTCATCCTCGTTGCTGCAGCGCCCCGGTCAGATCTCCTGACCGGGTGCGCTGCGGTACCGCCTCCAGCCGGGATGCGATTCGCGATGCGGGTGGCGCCCGCTCGCGATGCGCACCCCGGCTCCCGTACCTGACTCGCTCTCCGTCGGTCCTGTCCCGGCACGCGCGGCCCCGCTCCCTAGGGCGCGCGCACGCCGGGTCTCTGCGATTTAAAGGGCCAGTGCACCAATGATGGTGCCTGGTCCAATCTTCCAATTACCTTGATTAGTTTCCACCTGTGCACTCCCTACTTATACCTCACTTCCCATGCACTCCCTTGCCGGATCTTGTTGCCCTTGTGCCTAGTGAAAGCGTTCCCTTGTTTGTTCCTAGCCCGTGTTCCAGACCTCCTGCCGTTGCCCCCGACTACGATCCTTGCTGCCTGCCCCGACCTTCTGCTACGTCCGACCTTGCTTCTGTCTACTCCCTTGTACCGCGCCTATCTTCAGCAGTCAGAGAGGTTGAGCCGTTGCTAGTGGATACGACCTGGTCACTACCGCCGCAGCAAGACCATCCCGCTTTGCGGCGGGCTCTGGTGAAAACCAGTAGTGACTTAGAACCGATCCACTAGCACGGTCCACGCCAATCCCTCTCTGGCACAGAGGATCCACTACCTGCCAGCCGGCATCGTGACAGTAGATCCGGCCATGGATCCCGCTGAAGTTCCTCTGCCAGCTGTCGCCGACCTCCCCACACTGGTCGCCCAGCAAGCCCTAAAGATCGCCCAACGAAATCACCAGCTGGCATACTTGACCTCCGTGACACTGCAACTTCAGTCACAGATACAGCAGCTGCTGCCGCAGATACAGCAACTTCAGTCACAGACACAGCAGCTGCAATAACCATCTCCTCCGCCGGCTCCTGCAACTCCTCCGCAGCAACCGGCCGCTCCTAACCCCTGCTTGTCCCTGCCGGACAAATTTGATGAGGACTCTAGACTCTGCCGTGGTCTCCTTTCTGGAAAGGCCTTGTCTGGGGCCACACCACTCTGGGACCGCAGTGATCCTGCCACAGCCACAGTCCAGTCCTTCTTCGCTGAGGTCCGTGGTGTCTTCGAGGAGCCTGCCCGAGCTTCTTCTGCCGAGACTGCCCTGCTGAACCTGGCCCAGGGTGTTTCTTCCGTTGGCGAGTACGCCATTCAGTTCCGTGCTCTTGCTTCCGAGTTGTCCTGGAATAGTGAGGCTCTCTGCGCGACCTTTAAAAAAGGCCTATCCAGCAACATTAAAGATGTTCTGGCCGCACGAGAAACTCCTGCTAACCTACATGAACTCATTCATCTAGCCACTCGCATTGACATGCGTTTTTCCGGATGGCGTCTGGAGCTCCGCCTGGATATGGACTTTGTTCGCACGAGGCGTTTTTTCTCCCCGGCTCCTCTCTCCTCTGGTCCTCTGCAATCCGTTCCTGTGCCTCCCGCCGTGGAGGCTATGCAAGTTGACCGGTCTCGCTTGACACCTCAAGAGAGGACACGACGCCGCATGGAGGATCTTTGCCTGTACTATGCCGGTACCGAACACTTCCTGAAGGATTGTCCTATCCGTCCTCCCCGCCTGGAAAGACGTACGCTGATTCCGCACAAAGGTGACACAGTTCTTGATGTCAACTCTGCTTCTCCACGCCTTACTGTGCCTGTGCGGATATCTGCCTCTACCTTCTCCTTCTCTACTATGGCCTTCTTGGATTCCGGATCTGCAGGAAATTTTTTTTTGGCCTCTCTTATCAACAGGTTCAACATCCCTGTGACCAGTCTCGCCAGACCCCTCTACATCAATTGTGTTAACAATGAAAGTTTGGACTGTGCCGTGCGTTACCGCACGGTACCCCTCCTAATGTGCATCGGACCTCATCACGAAAGAATTGAGTTTTTGTTCTTCAGGTTCTTTGGACCCAAGAAGAGGGGGAGACCCAAGGGGGGGGGTACTGTTACGCCGAGCGCTCCGGGTCCCCGTTCCTCCCCGGAGCGCTCGCCTCATCCTCGTTGCTGCAGCGCCCCGGTCAGATCTCCTGACCGGGTGCGCTGCGGTACCGCCTCCAGCTGGGATGCGATTCGCGATGCGGGTGGCGCCCGCTCGCGATGCGCACCCCGGCTCCCGTACCTGACTCGCTCTCCGTCGGTCCTGTCCCGGCACGCGCGGCCCCGCTCCCTAGGGCGCGCGCGCGCCGGGTCTCTGCGATTTAAAGGGCCAGTGCACCAATGATGGTGCCTGGTCCAATCTTCCAATTACCTTGATTAGTTTCCACCTGTGCACTCCCTACTTATACCTCACTTCCCATGCACTCCCTTGCCGGACCTTGTGCCTAGTGAAAGCGTTCCCTTGTTTGTTCCTAGCCCGTGTTCCAGACCTCCTGCCGTTGCCCCCGACTACGATCCTTGCTGCCTGCCCCGACCTTCTGCTACGTCCGACCTTGCTTCTGTCTACTCCCTTGTACCGCGCCTATCTTCAGCAGTCAGAGAGGTTGAGCCGTTGCTAGTGGATACGACCTGGTCACTACCGCCGCAGCAAGACCATCCCGCTTTGCGGCGGGCTCTGGTGAAAACCAGTAGTGACTTAGAACCGATCCACTAGCACGGTCCACGCCAATCCCTCTCTGGCACAGAGGATCCACTACCTGCCAGCCGGCATCGTGACAGTAGCAGAATTGTTTTTGTATCCCTCGCCAGATCTGTTTTTCTACACAATCCTGTCTCTGAGCTCTATAGGCAGTTCTTTCTACCTCATGGTTTGGTTTTTGCTCTTGTGGTAATGGGGTGTGATGAGGGCAGTTGTTGTTACCCTAGGGGCAGATGGCATTAACCCCTTGTATTCATGACACCATGGCGTGGTTTATTCTCGATACCACCGAAGGTATACCACTAGATCCAGGGCTAGGCACGGGGGCAATAGTGACTCCGATGCCAACGGTAGCTTTACTGAGGGTAGACAGATGGTAAAGTCTATACAGTTCAGCCAGGGACCACGGAGGTGATCAGTGACTCAGAGACCTTAAGGGCTTGCTGGGACTTGTAGTAGGACTGGGCAATTTAATGCAGGCCACGCTGACTTGACAGTTGCTGACAGGGACTGACTTGACTGATGACTGACAAAGCTATGACTGTAGCTTACTCTACAGTCTGGACACTTTCTATGACTCTACTTGACCTCAGCAAAGACTTGTAAGGAAAGAGAGAGAGAGAGCTAGCTCCACCCAGAACTTCTATGGGGGAGACTAGCCGGGAGCCCATAGGTCACCCCTGGGATCACCTGGTCAATGGCACAATCACATGGTAACAATCACCTGACAAGTCACATGGTAAACATTCTCAAAGTGACACTGCTTTCTGAACATATAACATGGTATAATACATTAGAAATATATTTACATGGGGGGACAGATGCATGGGGGCCCAGGGGAAACTGTAGGTAGGCTGCCTGACAGGGGAGCAATGGTTATGGGGTAACACCTCCTGCACTGGGCCACCACAAACTCCCCCTCTTAAGCACAGCCGTCCTCGGCGCCCATTCCTGGAGGGCAGACGACTAGAAGTGGCCACTGGGACCTAGTGACTGTTCCTGGGGCATGAGTACAAAATGTCCTTCACAGGTCTGATTGTGGCAAACAAAATAGAAATTAATCCATGTAGCACCTTGCAAAAATGTCCATACAGGCTCCTGTGTTTTAGGGCAATAACCATGTGGGGTTAACGGATCTTGTAACTCATCTAGGCTGCATTCACGCCATGATTGCAGCCTATGGTTGTTGGATCCGGCTGGGGGAGGGGAAAACCGGGAGCTCCCGTACCCCAGCCGGTCCGGCGCTGAAATCTATTCACTTTAATGAGCCGACCGGAGTCAAGCAGTGACTCCGGTCAGTTCATTTCTGCCCCGTATCCGGTTTTGTGACCGGAGCTAAAACCATAGTATACTACGGTTTTAGCTCCGGTCACAAAACAGAATACAGGTCAGAAATGAGCCAACCGGTATCACTGTTTGACTCCGGTCAGCAACCGTAGGCTGCAATCGTGTTGTGAATGCAGCCTCATTAACACATTCAGAACATTAATATACATAAACTGTAGATTGGGCTACCGGAGGTTACCCAATGCCTTGGCTGCTGGGGCCCATCGGCATACTGTTTATACCCTCTGGCCAGTAGAATGCCCTGTAGACGTGGACAGGAAGAAATGTTAGACATATATACATACATTTGAGACTTGTGGCCTGGGACTGCAAATTAAGTTACAGTCCTAACTTAGATATTTACATGTGTGTGGACTATGTATGATACAACTTTATACAATATATTGTGACCTACTCTTTGTACCTTGTGGGAATTTGTCATGGCAGTGAGGCAGTTATGTTTCTCCTGAATTGGCAGGATGCCTCCTAGATAAATTGCCATAGACACCTTAGATAACTCTGCATATACATGATATATACACTTTATTACAACACACCATGTGCATTCACTTGTGCAGTAAACATTATATTACTCTGGTAGTATATATTTTTTCCTAGTACCGCTCCATAGTTCTGGTATGTTTTGAGTTTTCAGTAAAGAATCACGGTTAAAAGCCGTGCACATGCTTACGTATATAGTTGCAAATAAACTTATTGAAGAGTTCGTCAGGCACGTCTTCTTGAACATAGCTTTACCTGTAACTACAACACTGCTTCCGCATAAAATACAGTTAGTCTTTTCGACCCAAGAAATAGCAAACATCTTGCAAGACTCAAGCACTGTGGCCAACTTTCCATCTCAACCTAGACGGTCAGCTTGTTTTCTCGACTGGGACATGTACCTGGGACCACGAGACTGTGCCCCCTCTATAGGGCTGGCATGAGTGTTGTCACGATGCCGGCTGGTAGGTAGTGGATCCTCTGTGCCAGAGAGGGATTGGCGTGGACCGTGCTAGTGGATCGGTTCTAAGTCACTACTGGTATTCACCAGAGCCCGCCGCAAAGCGGGATGGTCTTGCTGCGGCGGTAGTGACCAGGTCGTATCCACTAGCAACGGCTCACCTCTCTGGCTGCTGAAGATAGGCGCGGTACAAGGGAGTAGACAGAAGCAAGGTCGGACGTAGCAGAAGGTCGGGGCAGGCAGCAAGGATCGTAGTCAGGGGCAACGGCAGGAGGTCTGGAACACAGGCTAGGAACACACAAGGAAACGCTTTCACTGGCACAATGGCAACAAGATCCGGCAAGGAAGTGCAGGGGAAGTGAGGTGATATAGGGAAGTGCACAGGTGAAGACACTAATTGGAATCACTGCGCCAATCAGCGGCGCAGTGGCCCTTTAAATCGCAAAGACCCGGCGCGCGCGCGCCGTAGGGAGCGGGGCCGCGCGCGCCGGGACAGGACCGAGGGAGAGCGAGTCAGGTACGGGAGCCGGGGTGCGCATCGCGAGCGGGCGCTACCCGCATCGCGAATCGCATCCCGGCTGGAAGCGGAATCGCAGCGCCCCGGGTCAGTGGATCTGACCGGAGCGCTGCAGCGGGGAGAGGGTAGCGAGCGCTCCGGGGAGGAGCGGGGACCCGGAGCGCTCGGCGTTACAGTACCCCCCCCCTTGGGTCTCCCCCTCTTCTTAGAGCCTGAGAACCTGAGGAGCAGACTTTTGTCTAGGATGTTGTCCTCAGGTTCCCAGGATCTCTCTTCAGGACCACAACCCTCCCAGTCCACTAAAAAAAAAGTTTTCCCTCTGACCTTTTTAGAAGCTAAGATCTCTTTGACAGAGAAGATGTCCGAGGAGCCGGAAACAGGAGTGGGAGGAACAGATTTGGGAGAAAAACGGTTGAGGATGAGTGGTTTAAGAAGAGAGACGTGAAAGGCATTAGGGATACGAAGAGAAGGAGGAAGAAGAAGTTTGTAAGACACAGGATTAATTTGACACAAAATTTTGAAAGGACCAAGATAGCGTGGTCCCAACTTGTAGCTAGGGACACGGAAGCGGACATATTTAGCGGAGAGCCATACCTTGTCTCCAGGGGAAAAAACGGGAGGAGCTCTTCTTTTTTTATCCGCGAACTTCTTCATGCGTGATGAAGCCTGTAAGAGAGAATTTTGGGTCTCTCTCCATATGATGGAAAGGTCACGAGAAATTTCATCCACAGCGGGCAGACCAGAGGGCAAGGGGGTAGGGAGGGGGGGAAGAGGGTGACGGCCGTACACCACGAAAAATGGGGATTTGGAGGAAGATTCAGAGACTCTGAAGTTATACGAGAATTCGGCCCATGGAAGGAGATCTGCCCAGTCATCCTGGCGGGAGGAAACAAAATGCCGCAAATAATCACCCAAGACCTGGTTAATTCTTTCTACTTGTCCATTGGACTGGGGATGATATGCAGAAGAAAAATTTAATTTAATCTTGAGTTGTTTACAGAGAGCCCTCCAGAATTTAGACACGAATTGGACGCCTCTATCCGAGACGATCTGCGTAGGCAACCCGTGAAGACGAAAAATGTGTACAAAAAATTGTTTAGCCAACTGAGGCGCTGAAGGAAGACCAGGAAGAGGGATGAAATGTGCCATTTTGGAGAATCGATCAACGACCACCCAAATAACAGTGTTGCCACGGGAAGGGGGTAGATCAGTAATAAAATCCATACCAATCAGAGACCAAGGCTGTTCGGGGACAGGCAGGGGATGAAGAAAACCAGCGGGCTTCTGGCGAGGAGTCTTATCCCGGGCACAGATAGTGCAGGCTCGCACAAAGTCCACAACATCCGTCTCCAGAGTCGGCCACCAATAGAAGCGGGAGATGAGTTGCACAGATTTCTTGATGCCCACATGACCTGCGAGATGGGAGGAGTGACCCCATTTGAGGATTCCGAGG
Source organism: Hyla sarda (assembly GCF_029499605.1). NCBI lineage: Eukaryota > Metazoa > Chordata > Amphibia > Anura > Hylidae > Hyla > Hyla sarda. Next base: position 119,565,107 of record NC_079192.1, read on the forward strand.
CGTTGACGTGGAGAAACAAAGGTCTTTCCTGGAGGAGTTTGCCTGATGGAGGCAGGAGAAGTGGAGATCAGGCAGTCAGGTGGAATGATGTGTTGCGGAGAGAGTTCAACTTCTGAGGCATCCGAGGAACGAGAGAGAGCATCGGCCCTAATGTTCTTATCGGCAGGACGAAAGTGAATCTCAAAATTAAATCGGGCAAAGAACAGAGACCACCTGGCCTGGCGAGGATTCAGCCGTTGGGCAGACTGGAGGTAGGAGAGGTTCTTGTGGTCGGTGTAAATAATTACTGGAAATCTTGATCCCTCCAGCAGATGCCTCCATTCCTCAAGTGCTAATTTAATGGCAAGAAGCTCTCGATCCCCGATGGAGTAGTTCCTCTCCGCCGGAGAGAAGGTCCTAGAAAAAAAACCACAAGTGACAGCATGCCCGGAAGAATTTTTTTGTAGAAGAACAGCTCCAGCTCCCACTGAGGAGGCATCAACCTCCAATAGGAAGGGTTTGGAAGGGTCAGGTCTGGAGAGCACGGGAGCCGAAGAAAAGGCAGACTTGAGTCGTTTAAAGGCGTCTTCCGCTTGAGGAGGCCAAGACTTGGGATCGGCATTTTTTTTGGTTAAAGCCACGATAGGAGCCACAACGGTAGAAAAATGTGGAATAAATTGCCTGTAATAATTGGCGAACCCCAAAAAGCGTTGGATAGCACGGAGTCCGGAGGGGCGTGGCCAATCTAAGACGGCAGAGAATTTGTCTGGATCCATTTGTAGTCCCTGGCCAGAGACCAAATATCCTAGAAAAGGAAGAGATTGGCATTCAAACAGACATTTCTCAATTTTGGCATAGAGCTGATTGTCACGAAGTCTCTGAAGAACCATACGGACATGCTGGCGGTGTTCTTCTAGATTGGCAGAAAAAATTAGGATATCGTCCAGATACACAACAACACAGGAGTATAACAGATCACGAAAAATTTCATTAACAAAGTCTTGGAAGACAGCAGGGGCGTTGCACAGGCCAAAGGGCATGACCAGATACTCAAAGTGTCCATCTCTGGTGTTAAATGCCGTTTTCCACTCATCCCCCTCTCTGATGCGGATGAGGTTATAGGCGCCTCTTAAGTCCAATTTAGTAAAGATGTGGGCACCTTGGAGGCGATCAAAGAGTTCAGAGATGAGGGGTAGGGGGTAGCGGTTCTTAACCGTGATTTTATTAAGACCGCGGTAGTCAATGCAAGGACGTAGGGAGCCATCTTTTTTGGACACAAAGAAAAATCCGGCTCCGGCAGGAGAAGAGGATTTACGGATAAAGCCCTTTTTTAAATTTTCCTGGACGTATTCAGACATGGCAAGAGTCTCTGGGGCAGAGAGAGGATAAATTCTGCCCCGGGGTGGAGTAGTGCCCGGGAGGAGGTCGATAGGACAATCATAAGGCCTGTGAGGAGGTAGAGTCTCAGCTTGTTTTTTGCAGAAAACATCCGCGAAGTCCATATAGGCCTTAGGGAGACCGGTTACGGGAGGAACCACAGAGTCACGGCAAGGGTTACTGGGAACCGGTTTTAAACAGTCCTTGGAACAAGAGGGACCCCAACTCTTGATCTCCCCAGTGGACCAATCCAGGGTTGGGGAATGAAGTTGAAGCCAGGGAAGTCCAAGGAGAATTTCCGAGGTGCAATTGGGGAGGACCAAGAGTTCAATCCTCTCGTGATGAGATCCGATGCTCATAAGAAGGGGCTCCGTGCGGAAACGTATGGTACAGTCCAATCTTTCATTGTTTACACAATTGATGTAAAGGGGTCTGGCGAGACTGGTCACTGGGATGTTGAACCTGTTGACGAGAGAGGCCAAAATAAAATTTCCTGCAGATCCAGAGTCCAAGAAGGCCACAGTAGAGAAGGAGAAGGCAGAGGCAGACATCCGCACAGGCACAGTAAGACGTGGAGAAGCAGAGTAGACATCAAGGACTGTCTCACCTTTGTGCGGAGTCAGCGTACGTCTTTCCAGGCGGGGAGGACGGATAGGACAATCCCTCAGGAAGTGTTCGGTACTAGCACAGTACAGGCAGAGGTTCTCCATGCGGCGTCGTGTCCTCTCTTGAGGTGTCAGGCGAGACCGGTCGACCTGCATAGCCTCCACGGCGGGAGGCACAGGAACAGATTGCAGGGGACCAGAGGAGAGAGGAGCCGAGGAGAAGAAACGCCTCGTGCGAACAGAGTCCATATCTTGGCGGAGCTCCTGACGCCTTTCGGAAAAACGCATGTCAATGCGAGTGGCTAGGTGAATAAGTTCATGTAAATTAGCAGGAATTTCTCGTGCGGCCAGAACATCTTTAATGTTGCTGGATAGGCCTTTTTTAAAGGTCGCGCAGAGGGCCTCATTATTCCAGGATAATTCTGAAGCAAGAGTACGGAATTGTACGGCATACTCGCCAACGGAAGAATTACCCTGGACCAGGTTCAACAGGGCAGTCTCAGCAGAAGAGGCTCGGGCAGGTTCCTCAAAGACACTTCGGATTTCCGAGAAGAAGGAGTGTACAGAGGCAGTGACGGGGTCATTGCGGTCCCAGAGCGGTGTGGCCCAAGACAGGGCTTTTCCAGACAGAAGGCTGACTACGAAAGCCACCTTAGACCTTTCAGTGGGAAACAGGTCCGACATCATCTCCAGATGCAGGGAACATTGGGAAAGAAAGCCACGGCAAAACTTAGAGTCCCCATCAAATTTATCCGGCAAGGATAGGCGTAGACCAGGAGCGGCCACTCGCTGCGGAGGAGGTGCAGGAGCTGGCGGAGGAGATGACTGCTGAAGCTGTGGTAGTAACTGCTGTAGCATAACGGTCAGTTGAGACAGCTGTTGGCCTTGTTGCGCAATCTGTTGTGACTGCTGGGCGACCACCGTGGTAAGGTCAGCGACAACTGGCAGAGGAACTTCAGCGGGATCCATGGCCGGATCTACTGTCACGATGCCGGCTGGTAGGTAGTGGATCCTCTGTGCCAGAGAGGGATTGGCGTGGACCGTGCTAGTGGATCGGTTCTAAGTCACTACTGGTATTCACCAGAGCCCGCCGCAAAGCGGGATGGTCTTGCTGCGGCGGTAGTGACCAGGTCGTATCCACTAGCAACGGCTCACCTCTCTGGCTGCTGAAGATAGGCGCGGTACAAGGGAGTAGACAGAAGCAAGGTCGGACGTAGCAGAAGGTCGGGGCAGGCAGCAAGGATCGTAGTCAGGGGCAACGGCAGGAGGTCTGGAACACAGGCTAGGAACACACAAGGAAACGCTTTCACTGGCACAATGGCAACAAGATCCGGCAAGGAAGTGCAGGGGAAGTGAGGTGATATAGGGAAGTGCACAGGTGAAGACACTAATTGGAATCACTGCGCCAATCAGCGGCGCAGTGGCCCTTTAAATCGCAAAGACCCGGCGCGCGCGCGCCCTAGGGAGCGGGGCCACGCGCGCCGGGACAGGACCGAGGGAGAGCGAGTCAGGTACGGGAGCCGGGGTGCGCATCGCGAGCGGGCGCTACCCGCATCGCGAATCGCATCCCGGCTGGAAGCGGAATCGCAGCGCCCCGGGTCAGTGGATCTGACCGGAGCGCTGCAGCGGGGAGAGGGTAGCGAGCGCTCCGGGGAGGAGCGGGGACCCGGAGCGCTCGGCGTTACAAGTGTCCTACGACACATGGGACAATTTGGAATCAGTGATGGTCGGGCTCATTGTGACCACCACTTGTACAACAGCAGCTTGCGCCACTGGGGAATCATGCGTAGGTGCCTGTTTGGCTGGCCAAACATCCTCCCCTGTAGGAGTAGGCCGAGGCACTTTGGTTGGTGCCTGCTGGTTAGGCTAAACCTCCTCAACCACAGGAGTAGGCCTGGGCACATCTGTAGACCCTCGACACAGATATCTGTGGTCCATAACAGATGACTCAGGATACCATTTTTCTTTGACAACTTTCCCCTTGACGCTTGGTGGCAGGAGACCAAATGTATCAGAATCACAATCTTCAAAGGGGAAGTAAGAGAAGGGGATTTGTGTTGGGTTCTTGGGCCTAGTGACAGCTGCTGCTCTCCCTCTTGGGGTTGCTCCAGCCTTCTGATATACAAGGCCTCAAAGCTCTTAGGGTTCTGCTGCTGGACTTGACATACTTCATAAGGCACTACTTTAGGGCCATACTCTCTTCTCCTCTGTGCCCTTAATGAACTGGATTAATGCAGGCTCGTCGCCAAATAACCACTTAGGTAAGGGTGGTGACTGGGGACGTGCTGGGGGCGGCTGGACCTAGGGTGCTGGCTCTGGACTGGGGGTAGATGGAGGGGTAGAGAACGTGGCCTTGGCCGGGTACTCACTTCCCCAGGTCCAGTGATTTGCGAGGCAGCCTCACCGGCGACGATGCTCGCGATGATGCAGGCGTTCCACCCGCCGGAGTGGCAGGCCAATCCCCATCATCCTCAGGCAAAGGAACCTTCAGTTGGGCGTCTTCGGCCCCAATGGAGAATCTCTGCAGACAACCCACTAACTCCTGGAACACCTGCGCTGCGGCCGCGGCAACTTGCCGGCCTCCGGTGTCATCTTGGGACTCTGCTCTTGTTATCTGCTGCGCATCCGCCATCTTCTTGCTTTCAACAGGAACTTCTGCAAAACTAAAGAGGTCCGGCTCCACTCTGCTTCTTATACCGGTCTCCAACAAAATGGCCACTGGCCAAAAATTCATCATCAGCAGGGCCTTGGACCGGAAGTGACTCAGCAGTGCGTCCTTTCCTTCCGCTCTCCCGGCAACAAGAGGTGGAGCTTTCAAGTTCCACCTCGGACTAGTGACTGCGACTTGGCTTCAATGCCCAGGGGTGGGATGCTGGCTTTGGCGAGATCCTTTCGCGCGCTTTTCTTTCAACAGATTAACCCTCTCAGGTATGGCAGCAGACATCTTAACATGTAACATTGCCTCGGCACAAATTTTGCACATAGTGTTCACGACTTCAGCACTATCCTCAATGGCAGATAAAAGTATTTTCTTCACCTCCCCCTCTATTTAAAACACTTTCCTCTGACAAAGTCCCGTACACTTTATGGCGCAAATTCCATTCGCATCGGCATGCGATTTTCTGACAATACTGGACACAATTCAGACTGGGGGAGGACTTGTTGCATAAGATACACACCCATATCCTGTTTGTGACGCCAAAAGTTATGGTAACGGGGTGTGATGATGGCAAACACCTCCCATACTGGGCGACCACATTCTGATATACATTGTCAGCTGTGACACCTTATATAGACAGATCAGTGTCTTTCCAAATCCTGTCCAGTCACCCCAATATACCATAGGTGACTCCAATCAAGGTGCAGAAACATCTCAGAGATGATGAATATCAAAGGGCTCCATGCATTGGGTTCCAAAGGGTTCCATGAATAGCAAAGGGTTCCATGCATTGTTTTTTTTTTTTTATAGATTTTTATAGATTTTTAAGATTCTGAGAAAATATTTTTTTATTATTTGACTACAAGGCCTCAACATAAAAAAATTGAGATGTTCTGAGGACTTTCTGAATGCATTGTATGTGTAGCTGCAGCCTTTTAGTGAATGATGTATACTAGCTTGCAGCAAAACAAGTATATCAAGCTTATGTAATGATAAGGTGTATATAGAACACATATTGTATCAAGTTTATTACTTAAAGGGGTATTCAATCATGCTCCTCCGATAGACATGGATGGAGGGGGTGTGGTGTGACATCACTAGGGGTCGCGACATCACGTCCCCGTTTCGAAGTCATCGCCCAGCACAGAATGCCGGAGGCTGCCCAGAGAACGCGGAGCTCCCCAGTGGGGATGAGATGTATGCAGCGGGAATACCCCTTTAAATGGGTTCCCTGCGAAATCCCCAAATCTGCTACTATAGTGGATTTTCCACAGACCCATTGAAGTCAATGGTAGTAAAATCCTGTCTGGATTTATGCACTATGGAAAAGCCGCAGGAAATACGGTGTGTGGGTGTTTTGACATGTTAAGGTTTTTAATGACAATTATCGTATACAATATCAGAAAGAGAATATATATGGAGGACAAGTATAAAAGGAAAGACTGTGACTTCTTTTACATCACATCCTGGCTTTATGTTCTATAATTAGAAACCTGAAGGTGTGAACACACTGTGGACCTCCTCACAGCTATTTACAGGGAAGGAACAAGGCTTGTGGACAGTCGTGTCCCATGTGACACAGCATCCTGGGGGAGCACAACATGAGCATCCACAGATCCCTGCACCACACTCCTCACGTGTCTGCACAGCCAGGATTACGTAATACGGGATTGACAGCTCCCTCAGCCAATCAGCGATTAGCGCTAGTTGTGACTCGAAGACAGCCGGTGTCGGAGCAATGGGAAGCACTCAGCCAATAGAAAGCGTTGTATCTACTGACCAACCACAGACAGTTGGAGGTGATTGACAGCTGTGTTCTCCAATAACGGGAAAGCGAGAGCAGCAGCTGCGTTGTTAGGGAAGTAACTGTTGTCAAGGGACTGAGAGGTGGAAGGTGCGGAGGGCGGTGGTAGCAATAACAGCAGCAGTAGCCGGGCAGTGGCTGTCATCTCCAGCTGATGCGAGGTCCGTGAGGTGAGAACCGTGAGGTGAGGAGCGACCGGGCAGCGGACGGGGACAGGCCTGGCGTCTGTGTGCAGGGCTGCCTGACGGGATGTGTACAAATAGCTTCCCCATTGTGTGGATGTGACTCAACAGTTGTGCGGTTCTGTGGGTGATGTGGTGGGGACATGCTGCCTGTCACTGGGCGGAGGCGCCACAGGGCCCTTGGGCTTATGCACAGCAACCTCCTCGTCAGAGACTGGGAGACCCCGTCATCCGGGCCACACTGTCCACAAGACCACCTCTCATCCATACAGCCCCCAACCACAAGACCACCTCTCATCCATACAGCCCCCAACCACAAGACCACCTCTCATCCATACAACCCCCAACCACAAGACCACCTCTCATCCATACAGCCCCCCCAACCACAAGACCACCTTTCATCCATACAGCCCCCAACCACAAGACCACCTCATCCATACAGCCCCCAACCACAAGACCACCTCTCATCCATACAGCCCCCCCAACCACAAGACCACCTCATCCATACAGCCCCCCCAACCACAAGACCACCTCATCCATACAGCCCCCAACCACAAGACCACCTCATCCATACAGCCCCCAACCACAAGACCACCTCTCATCCATACAGCCCCCAACCACAAGACCACCTCTCATCCATACAGCCCCCAACCACAAGACCACCTCTCATCCATACAGCCCCCAACCACAAGACCACCTCTCATCCATACAGCCCCCAACCACAAGACCACCTCTCATCCATACAGCCCCCAACCACAAGACCCCCTCTCATCCATACAGCCCCCAACCACAAGACCACCTCTCATCCATACAGCCCCCAACCACAAGACCCCCTCTCATCCATACAGCCCCCAACCACAAGACCACCTCTCATCCATACAGCCCCCAACCACAAGACCCCCTCTCATCCATACAGCCCCCAACCACAAGACCACCTCTCATCCATACAGCCCCCAACCACAAGACCACCTCTCATCCATACAGCCTCCAACCACAAGACCACCTCTCATCCATACAGCCCCCAACCACAAGACCACCTCTCATCCATACAGCCCCCAACCACAAGACCACCTCTCATCCATACAGCCCCCAACCTCAAGACCACCTCTCATCCATACAGCCCCCAACCTCAAGACCACCTCTCATCCATACAGCCCCCAACCTCAAGACCACCTCTCATCCATACAGCCCCCCCAACCACAAGACCACCTCTCATCCATACAGCCCCCCCAACCACAAGACCACCTCTCATCCATACAGCCCCCAACCACAAGACCACCTCTCATCCATACAGCCCCCAACCACAAGACCACCTCTCATCCATACAGCCCCCTCAACCACAAGACCACCTCTCATCCATACAGCCCCCTCAACCACAAGACCACCTCTCATCCATACAGCCCCCCCAACCACAAGACCACCTCTCATCCATACAGCCCCCCCAACCACAAGACCACCTCTCATCCATACAGCCCCCCCAACCACAAGACCACCTCTCATCCATACAGCCCCCCCAACCACAAGACCACCTCTCATCCATACAGCCCCCCTCAACCACAAGACCACCTCTCATCCATACAGCCCCCCTCAACCACAAGACCACCTCTCATCCATACAGCCCCCCCAACCACAAGACCACCTCTCATCCATACAGCCCCCCCCAACCACAAGACCACCTCTCATCCATACAGCCCCCCCCAACCACAAGACCACCTCTCATCCATACAGCCCCCCCAACCACAAGACCACCTCTCATCCATACAGGCCCCCCCCAACCACATGACCACCTCTCATCCATACAGGCCCCCCCCAACCACATGACCACCTCTCATCCATACAGGCCCCCCCCAACCACATGACCACCTCTCATCCATACAGCCCCCCCAACCACAAGACCACCTCTCATCCATACAGCCCCCCCAACCACAAGACCACCTCTCATCCATACAGCCCCCCCAACCACAAGACCACCTCTCATCCATACAGCCCCCCCAACCACAAGACCACCTCTCATCCATACAGCCCCCCCCAACCACAAGACCACCTCTCATCCATACAGCCCCCCCAACCACAAGACCACCTCTCATCCATACAGCCCCCCCAACCACAAGACCACCTCTCATCCATACAGCCCCCCCAACCACAAGACCACCTCTCATCCATACAGCCCCCCCCAACCACAAGACCACCTCTCATCCATACAGCCCCCCCAACCACAAGACCACCTCTCATCCATACAGCCCCCCCAACCACAAGACCACCTCTCATCCATACAGCCCCCCCAACCACAAGACCACCTCTCATCCATACAGCCCCCCCAACCACAAGACCACCTCTCATCCATACAGCCCCCCCAACCACAAGACCACCTCTCATCCATACAGCCCCCCCAACCACAAGACCTCCTCTCATCCATACAGCCCCCCCAACCACAAGACCACCTCTCATCCATACAACCCCCCCAACCACAAGACCCCCTCTCATCCATACAACCCCCCAACCACAAGACCACCTCTCATCCATACAACCCCCCCAACCACAAGACCACCTCTCATCCATACAACCCCCCCCCAACCACAAGACCACCTCTCATCCATACAACCCCCCCCCCACCACAAGACCACCTCTCATCCATACAACCCCCCCCCCACCAACCACAAGACCACCTCTCATCCATACAACCCCCCCAACCACAAGACCACCTCTCATCCATACAACCCCCCCAACCACAAGACCACCTCTCATCCATACAACCCCCCCAACCACAAGACCACCTCTCATCCATACAACCCCCCCAACCACAAGACCACCTCTCATCCATACAACCCCCCCAACCACAAGACCACCTCTCATCCATACAACCCCCCCCAACCACAAGACCACCTCTCATCCATACAACCCCCCCAACCACAAGACCACCTCTCATCCATACAGCCCCCAACCACAAGACCACCTCTCATCCATACAACCCCCCAACCACATGACCACCTCTCATCCATACAGCCCCCCCAACCACATGACCACCTCTCATCCATACAACCCCCCCAACCACAAGACCCCCTCTCATCCATACAACCTCTCATACATACTGCCCCCAACCACAAGACCACCTCTCATCCATACAACCCCCCCCAACCACAAGACCACCTCTCATCCATACAACCCCCCCCAACCACAAGACCACCTCTCATCCATACAGCCCCCAACCACAAGACCACCTCTCATCCATACAGCCCCCACAACCACAAGACCACCTCTCATCCATACAACCCCCCCCCAACCACATGACCACCTCTCATCCATACAACCCCCCCAACCACATGACCCCCTCTCATCCATACAACCCCCCCCCCAACCACAAGACCACCTCTCATACATACTGCCCCCAACCACAAGACCACCTCTCATCCATACAACCCCCCCCCAACCACAAGACCACCTCTCATACATACTGCCCCCAACCACAAGACCACCTCTCATCCATACAACCCCCCCAACCACAAGACCACCTCTCATCCATACAGCCCCCAACCACAAGACCACCTCTCATCCATACAGCCCCCACAACCACAAGACCACCTCTCATCCATACAGCCCCCCCAACCACAAGACCACCTCTCATCCATACAACCCCCCCAACCACAAGACCCCCTCTCATCCATACAGCCCCCAACCACAAGACCACCTCTCATCCATACAGCCCCCACAACCACAAGACCACCTCTCATCCATAAAACCCCCCCAACCACATGACCCCCTCTCATCCATACAACCCCCCCCAACCACAAGACCACCTCTCATCCATACAACCCCCCCAACCACAAGACCACCTCTCATACATACTGCCCCCAACCACAAGACCACCTCTCATCCATACAACCCCCCCAACCACATGACCACCTCTCATCCATACAACCCCCCCCAACCACAAGACCACCTCTCATCCATACAACCCCCCCCAACCACAAGACCACTTCTCATCCATACAGCCCCCCAACCACAAGACCACTTCTCATCCATACAGCCCCCCCAACCACAAGACCACCTTTCATCCATACAACCCCCCCCCCCCCAACCACAAGACCTCCCCACCATCCATACCAGACCCCTCCACAAGACCACCGCTCATTCATACATGGTAGTTGATGGGGAGTATATACCTGTAAAAGTACGTCTGCAGATATATGCTATTACTCTCTGGTGTCAACCACCTCACTACAGCAGCAGTTTGTGTTGCACTTTTCCCTGCACCCACATCATTCACCGCTGTCTTTCTATTAGCCATCACAGTATACACTTGTTTAAGTCTTTTATGTTTGTTATGAGCACTTTGCACCAACCCCACCCACCCCTGTACTGTGTAATAACTTGGTGTCCTTTTATGGGCTATTAAAGGGAACCTGTCATCTAGAAACTTGTCCACACCCCATCAGGCTTTGTTGATAGATTCCTCCCTCTGTGGGTATATGGAGAGATATATCACAAGACCAGCGATGAGAAGCCACAGAGGACTGACCAGATGAATTGTGGTTCAGGCAGCATGAAAATGATGAGTTTTTCCTTTAAGTAGCACTGCTGCATACCCTTAATGCAGTGTTTTTCAAACAGTGTGCCTCCAGCTGTTGCAAAACTACAACTCCCAGCATGTCCAGACAGCAAAAGACATGCTGGGAGTTGTAGTTTTGCAACAACTGGAGGCACACTGTTTGAAAGTGTCTTAGTGTATATATTCCTGATGAAGAGGCTCCTGTGTGCCGCAAAATGCGCCACTCTGGTGCCTTTGTGCGTCACATGGTCGCAGATGAGATCCGTGCTGATCAATTCCTTTGGGACAACCGCATCCTCCTGAATCTGCTACAATGAAAGAGGAGGCGTCTGTAATTCCTACAGAATACCCTATATATCTGCTTGCTGGCATAGTGCCCTGATCCCTATATTTTCAGTAATTGTGACAGTAAGGAGACAGCTGGACAATGGAGATTCTAGAGCAGTGTTTCCCAACTGGGGTGCCTCCAGCTGTTGCAAAACTACAACTGGCAGTTGTAGTTTTGCAGCAGCTGGTGGCACCCTGGTTGGGAAATCTGTTCTAGAGGAGCAGTTATTCATGGGCGGACCGGACATGTAGAGTGGCCTTCTAGTGCTTTCTATCTGTTATCTAGTACGTCATAAATTTGCACATGCAGCTGAATGATGTGCTTTTTTTTTTTTTTTTTTTTTTTTTTTTGTGCCTGCATATTTCATGTGCGTGACAGTTACATGTGACATACAGACATTGGGGAAAACCAGTGCAAGGGAAAAGTGTCAGAGATGCCAATGGCAACCAATCAGATGCTTGTGCTTATGGCCCATTGAGACGCACATAGACATAAATGGTACCAGTAATGAGACAATAATGTCACAACCACCATCCCAGGGCGAGTGAGCTTTTAAATGCTGTATAAAGGGGAAAAATATTTTTTCCTCAGTTGACTGCATCTGTCTTGCGGCCTTTAACCTGTCGTGTCCTAGTACTTAAGGACAGAGGGTGTACCTGTACGCTCTCCGTATTTCCGACCACCACCGCTCGCCGGGAAGTCATCGGACTGGGATGACTGCTCATATCTTATCAGCAGGCATCCCATGGCAATGCCCAGGGGGTCCTGAGACCCTCCCATGTGGGGCATCGCCGGTCAATTTACACCGGCCCAATCAGATCACTGGTGACCCGATCGCCGGGAAAATAAGAATGATCGGAAATGTCAGAGACACCCCCAATCATCTTAAAGGATAGAAACGAGGTGGCAGGGGTGCCACCTCCTCCTATCTCCTGCCATTGGTCGATCAGGACTGACCGACCAATGGCAATTGGGGGCAGGGGGTTAAAGTTAATTCCCCCCCCCCCCCCCCCCCCCCTCTGCCTACTGATTTGGAGTCCGGGGGAGCATGGCCGGCTTATCGGGTGGCATCGGCGGCAGGGACATCGGGCGGAGGCAGGGGGAGGAAGGCCAGAAAGTGAGGCCGTGGAGGAGGCTGCATTGAAGATTGCTGGTAAGTGATCTTCACTGTGGCCTTCTAAAAGTTGCAAAACTACAACTCCCAGCATGCCCAGACAGCCTTTGGCTGTCTGGGCATGCTGGAAGTTGTAGTTTTGCAATGTCTGGAAGGCCACAGTTTGGAGACCACTGTGTAGTGGTCTCCAAACTGTGGTCCCCCAGATGTTGCAAAACTGCAACTTTCAGCATGCACTGACTGTCTGTTTTTCAACATCTGAAGTGGCACAGTTTAGAGACCACTATATGGCGGTCTCCAAACTGTAGCCTCCAGATGTTGCAGAACTAAAACTCCCAGCATGCCTGGACAGTTAGTGCCTGCTGAACGTTGTAGTTTTGCAACATCCGGAGGGCTACAGTTTGGAGACAACTACTTAGCGGTCTCCAAACTGTTGTTCCCCAGTTGTTGCATCACTACAACTCCTATCATGCCTTTCGGCTGTCAGTGCATGCTGGGAGTTGGTTTTACAACAGCTGTAGGCACATTGGTTGGGAAACACTGAGCTAGAGTCTGTTTCCTAACTCAGTGATTCCAACCCGTGGGCCTCCAGCTGTTGCAAAACAACAACTCCCAGCATGTATGGTCTGTCAGTGCATTCTGGGAATTGTAGTTTTTCAACAGATGAAGGTGTGGGGTGATCCTCCCCTCCTCCTCCCATGAGAATGTACAGGGTACATTCACACGGGCGGGGGTTTACAGTGGGTTTCCTTCTAAAAGTTTGAGCTACAGCAAATTTTCTGCTGCAGCTCAAACTCCCAGTGGGAAACCCACTGTGAACCCCCGCCCTTGTGAATGTACCCTAAAAACTCTACACTACACTAACACATAATAAAAAGTAAAACACTACATACACACACCCCTACATCTGAAGCCCCCCCAAATAAAAATGTCTCATACGGAAACACTGCCGTAGAGTTTTGGGGAAGACAAGCGCCATCCTTGTATCCGGGTCCGTCCCTATTGCAAATTTCTAATCTAGTCCTCAAATGTGCATGGTGCTCTCTCCCTTCGGATCCCTGTCGTATTTCAAGGAAACAGTTTAGGGCCACATATGGAGTATTTCTGTACTCAGGAGAAATTGCACTACAAATTTTGGGGGGATTTTTCTCCTTTTACCCCTTATAAAAAGGAAAAGTTGGGGTCTACACTAGCCTGTTAGTGTGAGAAAAAAAAAATTTACACTAACATGCTGGTGTTGCCCCACACTTTTCATTTTCACAGGAAATAAAAGGAGAAAAAGCCCACCAAAATTTGTAATGCAATTTCTTCCGTAAAATGCTCTGCGGGCGCACAACAAGGCTCAGAAGTGAGAGCGCACCATGTATATTTGACATGATTTGCACAGGGGTGGCTGATTTGTTACAGCAGTTCTGACATGAACGCGACAAAAAAAAAAAAAACACCCACATGTGACCCCATTTTAGAAACTACTCCCCTCAAGGAACATAACAAGGGGCACTACAAGGCTCAGAAGAGAACGAACGCCATTGGGCTTTTAGAGAGAGAATTAGGCTGTAATTGAAGGCCATGTGCGTTTACAAAGCCCCCATGGTGCCAGAACAGTGGACCTCCACCACATGTGACCCCATTTTGGAAACTACACCCCTCACGGGATAAAACAAGGGGTACAGTGAGCATTTACACCCCACAGGCATCTGACAGATTTTTGGAACAGTGGTCCGTGAAAATGAAAAATGTAATGTAATTTACAGTGGGGTGTAAATGCTCACAGTTCCGCTTGTAACATTCTGTGAGGGGTGTAGTTTCCAAAATGGGGTCACTTGGGGGGGGGGGGGGGGGGAGGTGGGTCCACTGTTCTGGCACCATGGGGGGGGGGGGGCTTTGTAAATGCACGTGGCCCCCGACTTCCATTCCAACCAAATTCTCTCTCCAAAAGGCCAATGGTGCTCCTTCTCTTTAAGCATTGTAGTTCGCCACAGAGCACTTTACATCCACATGAAGTATTTCCTTACTCAAGAGAAATTGGGTTACAAATTTTGGGGAGCAATTTCTCCTATTACTCCTTGTGAAAATGAAAAGTTTGGGGTAACACAAGCATTTTAACGAAAGTTCATTAATCACCTATGGGGTATAAAGACTCAGTTTACCCCTTGTTACATTCCTTGAGGGGTATAGTTTCCCAAATGGTATGCCATGTGGGGGGGGGGGGTACTGTTCTGGCACCATGCCAGATGCGACATGCCCCCCCAAAAACCATTTCAACAAAATTCGCTCTCCAAAATCCCAATATCGCTCCTTCCCTTCTGAGCCCTCTATTGCACCCACAGAGCACTTTACATCCACATATGAGGTATTTCCTTACTCAAAAGAAAATTAATTTAAAGTTTTGGGGGCCTTTTTACCTTTTACCCCTTATAAAAATGGGGCTACAATAACATGTTAGTGTAAAAAAAAAAAAAGATTTAGATTTTTCTCCCCCATTTTGTTGCTATTTCTGTGAAACACCTAAAGGGTTAACACACTTTTTGAATGTCATTTTGAATACTTTGTGGGGTGCATGTCCGGACATGCTGGGAGTTATAGTTTTGCAACAGCTGGAGGCACCCTGTTTGGGAAACACTGGTCTAGAGGAGCAGTTATTCATGGGACGACCGGACATGTACATGTAGAGTGGCCTTTTAGTGCTTTCTATCTGGTATCTAGTACGTCATAAATTTGCACATGCAGCTGTATTATGTGTTTTTTTTTGTTTTTTTTTTGTGCCTGCATATTTGATGTGCGTGACACAGTTACATGTGACATACAGACATTGGGGAAAACCAGTGCAAGGGAAAAGTGGCAGAGATGCCAATGGCAACCAATCAGATGCTTGTGCTTATGGCCCATTGAGACGCACATAGACGTAAATGGTGCCAGTAATGAGACAATAATGTAACAGCCACCATCCCAGGGCTAATGAGCTTTTAAATGCTGTGTAAAAGGGGAAAAAGCTTTTTTCCTCAGTTGACTGCATCTGTCTTGCGGCCATTAAAGGGGTACTCCGGTAGAAACCCCCCACTAACCAGCCTGTTATCTACGGAACAACCTTGCATGTTTAGAATATCGCTTTAATGGAAAACTGTCATTGGTGTCGCTGCACTAAATTGCTGCTACAGGCAGGTAATGTAGGAGACATTGATGACAACCATACTTACGTGTCCATGATCTGTTCCCTCTGATGGGCCGGCCGGCTTGGGGCACAGACAGTGCTTTATGACATCACCGCTGCGATTTCCCTAGGCCTGTAGCAGCAGGTTAGTGCTATGAGATGGTTTTCCTTTTAAATGGTTTGCTTCCTCTGCCCTCAGCTGTGAGTGACAGTGCTATCATCCAGTCAGGAAACCACTGAGATTAGGGTACACTAAGCGGTCAGAGATTTGGGTAAATAGGAAGGATCCACCACTTGTGATAGCAGTGCCCAGGACACTACAGGGCATCTTTTTGGTGATGCAACCTGCATGACTGATACCTCCGGTATGTTTTACCTTGCCTTCCTGACCTCTTATAAGGAGCCGTCACTTGTTGTAAAGACTCAAAACTGCTGACAGATTGTTCTTACATAACTCTGGAGTCAATGGAGAAGTTGTAGTTTGTGTATTCTGTGCTTCATTTATTAGTATATTCCATGTTATTAGGGTTGATAAAAGTAGCACATTGCTTATATTATGCAGTAAGAGTACTACTTCTTTTACTGCATAAAATAAACTGTGCTATATTTCGTCTTGAAAGTTTAATGTATAATTCAGTGGTGAACTCCATAGAGGCTGCAGTCCAGCTGCTAAGGGTCCCATGTAAAAGAGGAGGCCCCATCTCCGACTGGTCACATCCCACTATGCATTGAGTAGTAAGAAACTACCAAGGGTGTTCCTCCTTTAATGAGATTGTAGTAGAGGCCAAACAAGCAAGGGGACCTTTAAAGGGATGCTCCACTGGAAAACATTTTATTTTAAATCAACTGGTGCCAGAAAGTTAAACAGATTTGTAAATTATTTCTATTAATAAATCTTAATCCTTACAGTACTTTTCAGCTGCTGCTATGATCCACAGGAAGTTCTTTTCTTTTTGAATTTCCCCTTTCTGCCTGACCACATTGCTCTCTGCTGACACCTCTGTCTTTTTTAGGAACTGTCCAGAGTTGGAGTCAATCCCCATAGAAAACCTATCCTGCTCTGGACAGTTCCTAAAATGGACAGAGGTGTCAGCAGAGAGCACTGTGGTCAGACAGAAATTAAATTAAAAAAGAAAAGAACGTCCTGTGGATTATACAGCAGCTGAGAAGTATTGAAAGGATTACTATTTTTTAATAGAAGTAATTTACAAATATGTTTAACATTCTGGCACCAGTTGATGGAAAAGTTTTCCAGTGGAGTACCCCCTTTATCATTTTTAATATGGATATGCAATGGGAAGAACCTGTGCTCTCTCTCTCTCTCTCTCTCTCTCCTCTTCAGTCCATCCTTAATGCCGCAGCCAGACTCCTCTTCCTCTCCAGCCGCTACACCGACGCCTCCTCCCTGTGCCAGTCACTACACTGGTTACCAATTCAGTCCAGAATACAGTACAAAATCCTCAGTCTCACACACAAAGTTCTCCACAATGCTGCACCTCCCTACATCTCCTCTCTCATCTCTGTCTACCATCCTACACGTTCTCTCCGATCTGTTAATGATCTCACACTAACATCTTCTATAATCCGAACTTCTCACTCCCGTCTCCGGTTCTCTGGAATGCTATCCCTCAGACTCAACAACAACATCCCTAGTTTCAAACGTGGCCTGAAAACACATCTCTTCACACAGGCCTATAACATTCTCTAATTGGCCTCAACATATCCTCAATATATCCCCACACCTCTTGTTTGAATTGTTATTGTGTAATACTATGTCTGATACTTGTCTTTGTTTGTACCCCATAATTGTAAGCGCTGCGGAATCTGTAGGCGCTATATAAATAAATAAATGAAATATAAGTCAGTGTAGTTTCTGCCCTGGGACCATCTCTGCTCTATATATATCTCTGTAGTCATTAGAGTTTTATGAAGTCCTTGAGTCTTCAGGTAATATATTGATGTATGTGGGATGACAGGGACATGCTCTACTTCCTTTATATAGTCTCCATTTTCAGCTGTAGATCTTAATGGTCCCCAGTGAGAAGGATGAGCCTTTACATATGCTGGAATATAACCACTATATCAGTCTATAGTGATCTGCATGCTATGCTATGCTAGTATTTATCCATATATATCAGTATAGGAATCTATAGCTTTGAGAACCCATTTAAGCCCTGGATATTTGCTGTAATAGAGGGCAAGTTAGCGGTCAGATATCTCTTAATGACAGTGTGCAGAACTTTGCAGTAGGTTGTTGGAGTATTTGCAGGGATGCAGCCATGATATGGGATGTGAGAACCTGTAGCACCCAGCTGGCAGTCAGGCAGAAGAATTTCTCTGGAGATACTTTATTTCTTAATTTTTTTTATTTATTATTGTCTTTGACTGCATATGTTTGACACGAAAAATGAATAACAATTGTGTTCACAGGTGGAAGAAATTGACTTTTGTGATTTAATTTTATTAAGTGTTCACATTTTATATAAAGTATATTTTACTACATCTTCATTATACAACTTGGGGCTCATACACATGGGTGTAGAATGGCTTGGTACAAGATCTGAGTTGTAATGCCCTGTGTACCTCCATATGCCTCGGGCTTCATACCTGTGAGTATGGAGAGTATCTTTTATTGTGTACTTGTATGAGTGTTGTTGACTTGGTAGGTGTCCTCAGGCTGTCCTCTCCATTTTTAGCTCTATACCTGTTAAACAAGGTCTGTCCTCCTCATATCTATAATTATGTTACATAAGTAATGCTTATTGCTGTGTCACCAGGGATCCACAGTCCCATGACATCTCCCTGAGGGATCTAGATGTTTGTCTTGTCATATTTATCACAGGTCTAAACAAACATTAGTCAGACATGAAGACTTGCATACCTTCCATGTAGACAGATGAGGAATAATCTCTCCGCTTAGCCTGACTTATCCAATGGCTACACCTAACTTGTTTGTTAGTTTGTTGAATAACATAAGGATTGCTTAGATTGAAGAGAAGGGTAGATGGTTAGAGGTAGAGATGAGCGAACTTGCAGTGATTCGAGTTGTCACAAACTTCTCGGCTCGGCGGTTGCTGACTTTAGCCTGCATAAATTAGTTCAGCTTTCAGGTGCTCTGGTGGTCTGGAAAAGGTGGATACAAATTCCTAGGAAAGAGTCTCCAGCCCACCGGAGCACCTGAAAGCTGAACTCATTTATGCAGGATAAGGCATCAACTGCCGAGCCGAGAAGTTTGTATCGAATCACTAAGTTCGCTCATCTCTAGATGAGGCATCCTCCTATCTCATGCAGTGCTGCCATATTATTTTATTTTTATATGGCACCATTGATCCTGAGAATATAGTGTAAAAGTATAGTGTTGAGCAGTATGAACTGATGTAAACACTGAGGCCACATTGCTCACAGATTACCACAGTCTCCTACAGGAAGCTTATTGGCCCCCCAGTAGTCTAATACTGATGACCTACCCTATGCAGACATAACCTTAACATGAGTAATAAACAGTCATCCTGCACTCACCGCAATCCACTGCTGTAGGAGAAGAGGCATCATGGATCCAAACAGGGGATGAACGGGGGCTCAGAGGCAACGACCGGTGCTTTCCTGCTAATGAGCACTTCCTCCAGCCTCCGAGGCCGGAAGAAGAAGAAGTGCTTATTAGCAGAAAACCACCGGTTGTTGCCTCTGAGCCCCCGTTCATCCCCTGTTTGGATCCATGATGCCTCTTCTACAGCAGTGGATTGCGGTGAGTGCACCATCCCATGGACATTTTAGTAGCACTATTTCTCTTGGGACATGGTCACGTGATAGCGATTTGATTCGGGGCATGTAGTGTTTTTGGATCGGTGCCTCCTCTTTTTTCTTATTTATACACATAACTTTAGCATGTAATGAATGATCATGCATTATAAGTATCCCTCTTTACATATAGTCAGCCCATTGTGGACCAAAGGATACTAAATGTGAATTTGTCACTTGAAGAGGCTTCACAATGTAAGGACAACATAATGCTTTATTATGCAAACAGTACAATTATTTTATTTTTTTACCTTATTGGCTGTATCTGTGCTGTGTTGCTGTTACGCAGTGAAGCATAGTCCGGTGGCTAGAAAATGGTTAATCTGCATCCACTAAACAGCCTTTACATATGTAGCTAATAGGTCTATGTGCTTTTTTTTTGTGCATTTCTTAAGCCTTTGAGGACCAAGGAACATATTTGTCCCATGTTTTTAAATCAACAGGGTATGGTGCAGGCTCCTGACTTGAGCCCGCGCCATACCTGCTGGCCTGCCCTCTGCTGATTCTTGTAGTTGAGGGCTGGCATTAATAGCAGACATGCGGCAATCGCTGCGGCCAGCTATTAAGCCTTTAGATCGCCGCTGACAGCTGTGTCTAAAGAACCCTGTGGTGGTCCAGGTGGTCCAGTGAGGTAACAGCTTGATTGGGGGGGGGGGGGGGGGGGGTTAGCGCACCCTGTGGAGGTAGCTTACCTCTGCTCCCTTGCTGGTACCAAAGTCCACAAATGCCAAAGTCCAAAATTGCGTATTTTTGGTCACTTTGTATACTCGAAAAACGATCAAAAGGTCCCATCAAAACAAAAATACTGATGAAAACTTCAGGTATGGTGCAAACAATGAGCCCTCATACCACCCCGTATATGGAAAAAAAAAAAAAAAAGGTTTTAGGGGCCAGAAAAGGACCATTTTAAACATACCTATATTTGTGCATTTAGTTATAATTTAATAAATTTTTTATTTTTATTTTTTAAAGGGGTACTACCGTGCTGACAACTTATCCCCTATCTAAAGGATAGGGGATAAGTTGCCTGATCGTGCGGGGTCCTGCTGCTGGGGACCACCACGATCTTGCACGCAGCACCCCCGCTCTCATCAGGCCCCGGAGCCAACATCTGCTCCGGGTCTGATGACGGGGACGGTGATCATGACGTCACAGCTCCGCCCCCTCAATGCAAGACTATGGCATAGACTTACATTGAGGGGGCGGAGCGTGACGTCACATGGGGGCGGAGTGGTGACGTCACTATACTCCGGCCCAGTGATCGGCAGTCATCAGACCAGACCCGGAGTGATGTTCGCTCCGGGGCCTGATTAGAGCGGGGTGCTGCGTGCGAGATCGCGGGCGTCCCCAGCGGCAGGACCCCGTGCGATCAGGCAACTTATCCCCTAGATAGGGGATAAGTTGTCAGCACGGTAGTAGAATAAAGAAAAACATATATAAATTGGGTATCATTGTAACCAGATGGAGACAGCCAGTCCCCCAACATGCAATACACACAAGAAGAAAAATAATAATAATAAAAAAGGTCAGCACATCAGAAAATAAAAAACTGATATGCATGGGCAGATGCACTCTGTCGTGGCTGCAATGGATATGCCAACTCAAGAAAAGATTACAGCAGCACACTGCAAGCACTTAGATATATGTATAATGTAAATCATATAAAAATAATGCAATGTGTGACTATATGCTAAAAGCTGAAACAGTAAACTCTTATCTGGGCTGAACCAGTTTCTGTGTAAATAAAGAGCGAAGTAGCTCACAAGGTGCTAGGATCTGTGATCACACAATGTCTCACCTTCCAGACACAGATAGGTGGTATCATGGTTACAGCAGAGTATACAGTGTCACTTGCTGCGCCTAATCGTGTCCAGACATCAAGTGATAGAAGGGGGCTTATGTACTGTATGTGCTTGAAATGTTAACACGTGAAAAAGAAGCAGGAATTCATCTTCTAAAGCTTGTCCCAAAGGCCTCATTAATGTGCCCGGAGTACAAATAAGAATGCATAAAAGGGGTTACCTTCAAAAGTTATACCCCTTTCCACAGGATACGGGATAACTAGCTGGTCACTGGGGGTCTTACTACTGGGAACCGCATGATTTGAGAATGGAGGTCAGTTGTCCCACCAATGAATGGAGCTGCAGTGCACAGACACGGCCATCAGCTTATTCATTCTCTACGGGGCTTCTGAACATGGAGTACTGAACTCTAAACCGCAATGTTCAGACGCCTCATGAGGACCGAGGGCCATTCATATGTGCTGCCACTCCATTCATTAAGAGAACAATTAACCGCCGTTGTCTCAGATTAATGTGGGTCCTAGCTGTCGGACCCCCAACAATTAGCTAGTTATACCCGATCCTGTATATAAGCGATAACTTTTAATCTTTCAATAACCTTTTTTAGTGTCCTGTCGTTTTCCCTTTAGAGCGGAGCCCATAAACTCTGAAACTTCCTTGTCATGGAATAGCGGGAATGGGGGACTATATTGCTGCTGCAAAAGGACTTGGTCACATGAGCGTACTACAGCTCTGTACAACCTCCTAGCTCAGTGTTTTGCAAACCAGGGTGCCTTCAGGTGCTGCAAAACTACAACTCCCAGCATGCCCGGACAGCCTTTGGCTGTCCGGGCATGCTGGGAGATGTAGTTTTGCAACATCTGGAGGCACCATGGTTTGCAAAACACTGTCCTAGCTGTACACAACAGTAATACAGCACCCTTAGACTTAACAGTATGAGGGACACTGATATAACTGTTCCTTATAAATCAGCTCAGTTGAAGCCATATTATGGAGCTATTTTCCAATAGAAGCTTTTCTTCTAAGAGAAAGTAACCCTGAAATGTGGCACCACACCACATGGATCACTATACAGCGGCGCATGGGGGGCGGGGGGGGGGGACTGTTTGTTGCTCCTTTGCTGTTCCTGTGCAACTCGTTGCACTCTCTAGAAAAGGCGTTGCTAGACTTGAGAAAGCTAGGTGTGATCTCTTTTGACGCTCTAACTTTGACTGTTTGGTAGCCAACTCTGTCTCTGTAATAAAGAAGTTACTATATTCCACAGCATTATAACACATGGTAGGTTAAACATCAACAAAAACTTTTTACATAATGTAGATAGTACCATTAGATGTATATTTGTAATATACATTGATTAAAAAAATGTGTATATTTTTGGGTGAAAAATGCTGTCCCTACAGCTATGGTCTGCGAGGAGACCAAATACAGGAAGTATTTTACTCAGTGCACACTGTCCTGCCTTTTCCTTGGTGCACACTGTCCTGCCTTTTCCTTGGTGCACACTGTCCTGCCTTTTCCTTGGTGCACACTGTCCTGCCTTTTCCTTGGTGCGCACTGTCCTGCCTTTTCCTTGGTGCGCACTGTCCTGCCTTTTCCTTGGTGCGCACTGTCCTGCCTTTTCCTTGGTGCGCACTGTCCTGCCTTTTCCTTGGTGCGCACTGTCCTGCCTTTTCCTTGGTGCGCACTGTCCTGCCTTTTCCTTGGTGCGCACTGTCCTGCCTTTTCCTTGGTGCACACTGTCCTGCCTTTTCCTTGGTGCGCACTGTCCTGCCTTTTCCTTGGTGCGCACTGTCCTGCCTTTTCCTTGGTGCGCACTGTCCTGCCTTTTCCTTGGTGCGCACTGTCCTGCCTTTTCCTTGGTGCGCACTGTCCTGCCTTTTCCTTGGTGCGCACTGTCCTGCCTTTTCCTTGGTGCGCACTGTCCTGCCTTTTCCTTGGTGCGCACTGTCCTGCTTTTTCCTTGGTGCGCACTGTCCTGCTTTTTTCTTGGTGCGCACTGTCCTGCTTTTTTCTTGGTGCACACTGTCCTGCTTTTTTCTTGGTGCACACTGGTCTGCTTGTCCACCCTCACTTCCTGTATTTGGACTCCTCAAAGAGACACACAGGAAATAGCTGCAGGGACAAAAATACAATTTTTTTTTAATCCAATGTATATTACAAATATACATATAATGGTATTATCTACATTATATAAAAAGTTTTTGTTGACAACAGGTACACTTTAAGAGTTGTAGAACAGTATGGGACCAGTAGGGTGTGAGAAGTACAGGGGCAATGAGATTCATGGTTTCTGTGGTAGATGACGTCTCCACTTGACTGTCTGCTCTTTCTTCTCTTCCAGAATAAATTGACCTCATCACTGTGCGTAACCTTATTCTTACTGTGGGAGATCTTCCAAAATTGGTGAGTGGTCTTCAATGTTTGTTTCGTGATTTATTTATTGCATTTTTTTTTTTTTAAGGTTTCTTCCTGAAAAAGACCCTTTAGGCTATGTTCACACAGAGAAATTTCCAGGCATTGTATTCAATGGGATTCTGCTGCCCCATAGGCATGGTGGAATTTCCGGGGCAAATGTTTTTGCCTCAGAAATTCCAATTTTTACTCTTTGCCAAAATAATGAACAAGTTCACTCGGAGGTGCATTGCCATCTTTTAAGATGGCACATTTCAGAGCCGTCCTAGCATCAGCAGAACATGCTATTTGGGGAATGTCTGCCAGTGTTTTCTGGGTGGGCAATCTGCAAATTTTCGGCCATCAGGGCCTTAATGGGGTTAAGAAGCGAGTGAAAATGAAAGGCTTATCCTCTGGATAGGCAATCGATACTAAAATGGCTGCGACCTGACTTTTGCCACCCCAGCTGTTTCAATAGGCTGCAGTGCTTGTTTACCCGTACTTGTCCTTACATCACCATACTATTTGTAGAAGCAGTACAAGGAACTGCAGCGTTGTCCTGTTCAGGTGCTGAGAGTTGGACCTCCGTCAATCTCCATGGTTGTTACATGGATCATGTTACAAATGTTTGTGTGTATTGATACACATGTATGTGCAAGTGCGGTGTTGATTGAGGTAGAAGAGCCTTTTGTAATTTCAGTGTATTTGTGTTGCTAGTGAGTAAAGATGTTCGTCACAAGTTTTAACATAGTCTTTTCTGACATCTGTGAGAAAGCTTAGTTAAAGGGGAACTCTGGTGGAAAACAGTTTTTCCTGATATGGACAGAGGTGTCAGTAGAGAGCACTGTGGTCAGACTGAAAATAAACTCAAAAAGAAAAGAACTTCCTGTGGAGTATACAGCAGCTGATAAGTACTGGAATGATTAAGATTTTTAAATAGAAGTAATTTACAAATCTGTTTAACTTTCTGGCACCAGTTGATTTGAAAAATATTGTTTTCCACCAGAGTACCCCTTTTAAGTAGTGTTTGGCTTATTCCTTGATTGATCATACTCTAGGAAAATCCTAACGCCGTGCTGACTTTCTTTTGTTTGCAGTCAAGATGAGTATGATTGAGACCCCAGAGATGCCGGCCGTCTTTGACGGGATGAAGCTTGCAGCCGTTGCTGCTGCCCTTTATGTGATCGTACGCTGCCTAAACCTAAAAAGTCCAACTGCTTCACCGGAACTCGTATTCCAAGACACGGCAATAAACCATTTCATCATAAAGTCATGTCCCTTGCTGACCAAAGAGTGAGTAATCCTTCATGTACTTACTGTACAAGTATTATGGCTTCTCTTATCCATTATCTCATCTCTTCCTACAATTGTTGGCTGTTAATAATTTGCCAGACTGAAACTATTCTTCTAGTGAATATGAAGAAATGTAATGCCTTTTGTACTAGAGCTAATGTATGTGGTGCCTGCTGTATGTGCATAGCTTTTTTAGGTAGAAGGTTCTCTAGGTGAGGATATGTGGATCTAGGCAAAAAGCACAGTAAAGCATAGTGTAATCTCATGACATCAGGAAAAGGCACAGCGCAAAAACCCTTACACGGTGCAAGAAAGACACAACCACTGTAAAGTGTTTTTGTAGTGCAATCTCTGGGTGCCGGCCTCAGAGCCTTGATACACCGCAGAAGAATAATACAAAAATCATGATAAAAGAATTCTAGATATTCTGGCACAAAAACATGAAGTACTTATGGGTAAAGGGGTACTCTGCTGCTCAGCGCTTAGAACAAACTGTGCGTTTGGAACAAGCTCGTGACGTCATTGCCCCGCACCCTCATGACGTCACACCCCGCACCCTCAATGCAAGTCTATGGGAGGAGGCGTGGTGGCTGTCATGCCCCCTCCCATAGACTTGCATTGAGGGGGCGGGGCGTGATGTCACAAGCTGCTGGCTCCAGCGTTCGGAACAGTTTGTTCCAAACGCTGAGCAGCAGAGTACCCCTTTTTAAAGTGTATGTATATATGTATTTATTTATTTAAAATAACACTTAGGCCACATACATCCTTTTTAACCGAAGTTTATTTTAAATACACTTTAAGCATAAATACAGCTACTGCAAGATTCTTGAACAGTTTTGTGCCCAAATATCTGGAATTCTTCTATCCTACTTCACCCGATGATGAGTGGTGAGACACTAAGGGGGATATTTATCAAAACCTGTGCAAAGGCAAAGTTGCCCATAGCAACCAATCAGATCACTTCTTTCATTTTGCAGAGGCCTTGTTAAAAATAAAAGAAGCGATATGATTGGTTGCTATGGGCAACTTTTACTCTGGACAGAGTCAATTTTGATTAAACCTCCCCCTAAGTGCTCAGTACTTTTCTGGTGCCACCAGAAGAAAAATATAAGTGTTGTTCTTTATAACTAATAACAATCCACATAATAAGGGAGTTCTATGAAAACCTTGTAGATGGAGAGGTGCAGTTGCTCATAGCAACCAATCAGATTGCATTTTTTTCATTTTTCCCAGGCCTCCTTTTAAATGAAAGAAGCAATCTGATTGGATGCTAGGGGCAACTGCACCTCTCTCCCTCTGCATACTGTTTGATAAATCTCCCCCCGTGTGTGGACATTCTGGGCACTCCACAGGAGGATGCTCTATCCAGCCTGTCTCCTCATATAGTAAATAATCCTGAACAGGACGCTACATGTCGCATTTTGTTCATATCAAACAGGTTGCCTTCAGGAGACAAGCTCTTTAATGTTATAATGGCACGTGGACATCATAGGAGGGTCGGCTCCCCCTCTGTTAGCCAAAATGGAGCACCAATCTGTGCCAGTATGAATGGCTTTAGATGTAGCAGATTTGAACTGTCCTTGTGTTGTAATGGTAGCCATTCATCTTAATGTCTGCAAGGAAAGGCCGGGGCTACACTGACTTTTTGTAGTTCTACCTTTTTTCATTTGAACTATCAAGCTACAGCTGCAGTCCAAAGCACTACAGTGCATTTCATAAAATCTTATGGATTGCAACCGTCAATCAGTAGTTAAAATCAATCAGCAGTACTACAAAATGTTGTAGGGTACTTCTAGCCTTTTTACTACACTTGAATCGCCGCAGCTTTCTACCAAAACAGAAGCCAAACCTTAACAACTTTTTTTTTTTTTTTTTTATGTATGACCAAGTTTGTATTCTGGTGAAAGGTCCTTAAAATTGTTTGAATTTCTTTTTCTATTCCATTGGCTACCCCAGCCCCACTCTGAATATTATTGTACAGGTATTTAGCTCGTTTTAGGATGGATTTTATCTTAATAACTAGGCCTCTAGTGTGCATTTTATTTTGCCTTTTTTATATACATATTTACATATTTTGTTAGGTACATTCCACCTCTAATCTGGGGAAAAAGTGGACATATCCAAACTGCACTATATGGAAAGATGGGTCGAGTCAGCTCTCCAAATCCATATGGATTGCGCAAGTACCTAACAATGCCTGATGGAGCTACTGCAACATTTGACCTCTTTGAGCCTCTTGCTGAGCATTGCACTGGAGGTAAGTCATTAACAAGAGTGAGATTCCTATTCAAACTTATCTTGCCTGTCGTTGTTCAGAAGTCACTTGATTGTTTGCCATGGGCCACTACTTCACTATTCCTTTGCACCAATTCTGATCCATTCTGCTAATGTCTATGCCTAGCCTCCCCCTTAGTAGTGCTGGTTTATACACTGCTCAAAAAAATAAAGGGAACACTTAAACACAATGTAACTCCAAGTCAATCCCACTTCTGTGAAATCACACTGTCCACTCAGGAAGCAACACTGGCAATCAATTTCACATGGTGTTGTGCAAATGGAACAGACAACAGGTGGAAATTGTAGGCAATTAGCAAGACACCCCCAATAAAGGAGTGGTTCTGCAGGTGGTGACCACAGGCCACTTCTCAGTTCCTGGCTGATGTTTTGGTCACTTTTGAAAGCTGTCAGTGCTTTCACTCTAGTGGTAGCATGAGACGGAGTCTACAACCCAAACAAGTGGCTCAGGTAGTGCAGCTCATCCAGGATGGCACATCAATGTGAGCTGTGGCAAGACGGTTTGCTGTGTCTGTCAGCAGTTCCTACAAGAGGAAGGCATTGATGCTATGGACTGGCCTGCCCGTTCCCCGGACCTGGATCGGATTGAGCACATATGGGACATCATGTCTCGCTCCATCCACCAACGCCATGTTGCTGCAATAGGCAGTTAGACAGACAGACAAAAAAATAGTCATGATAGAGCCTAGTCCAGCCAAGCTCTATCAATGACAGAGCCACGGACACCTCTATAGTGTATACCCCCCCCCCCCCCCGCAGCACAATCGCAGGGGGGCCATACACTATAGAGGTGTCCGTGGCTCTGTCATTGATAGAGCTTGGCTGGACTAGGCTCTATTAATGGATCGCATAATGAGTGTAAAAGCGAAAATTGGCCCGGACAAGTGGATCGTCATGAGGGACAAGTAGATTTTGCTCTGTTTTAGTCCCGTGGACAAGTCGTTTTTTATTACATTACCACACCCCTGTACTAACAATACCTTGCATTGCTGTAAATGTAACACCTGCTTGTTTAGTAGAGATGAGCAAAGTTACAGTGATTTGTTTTGTCACGAACCTCGCGGCTCGGTGTTTGCTGACTTTATCCTGCATAAATGAGTTCAGCTTTCAGGTGCTCCGGTGGGCTGGAAAAGGTGGATACAGTCTTAGGAGAGAGTCTCTCCAGCCCACCGGAGCACCTGAAAGCTGAACTCATTTATGCAGGATAAAGTCAGCAAGCACCGAGCCGAGAAGTTCGTTACGAATCGAATCACTAACTTCGCTCATCTCTATTGTCTAAATGTTAGGCTGTGCTGGTCAGAGCAGTGGATGACAGTACCTGGTATGTGGGGGAGATTCTAGAGCTGGTCCATATGTTGTGTATTTGACATGTGGTAGGGATTTTTACACCCGTAGCATGTCTAACTGTTGTGGATTTTCCCTGTAGCAGGGATACAATCTGTTTTATCCAATACATGTTACATACAGATTTTACTGCAGATTCACAGAGCTGAAAAACACCATGTTTTCACCATGAGATTGAATCTCAACTCTCTTTCATCAGAACTAGCAAACCTGCGGTTGTGTAGTAGTACATCTGATAAGAACACTGATTCATCACTACTACTACTAATAGACCCAACATTAGGGGAAACTTATCAAAACCTGTGGAGGAGCAAAGTTGCCCAGTTGCCTATAGCAACCAATCAGATCACTTCTTTCTTAACAAGGCCTATGTAAAATGAAAGAAGCTAGCTGATTGGTTGCTAGGGGCAACTTTGCCTCTCCACAGGTTTTGATAAATCTCCCCCATTATGTCAGATGTAGTGCTGCAGCAGTGTTGAGTCTGGCGAATATAGCAGAGCTGTGAGTGATCTTCAGTGTTGAGAAGTTTGTTAGTTTAAAGAGTACCTCTCATGCTCTTTGTTAAATTTTATAATCCTCCCAGTTCACTGCCTCCTTCACGATAAACCACCCCCTGCCTTTATTTTTATTATTTGTTAGTTTACCTTGATATTGCTCTGTATTTTCTGCTCAGTCTCAGACTGGGAAGGGGCATTCCCCAGCAGACTGTGACATCATCTGAAGCCAGAGAGGGGAGAACTTCCTTCCTCCCTCACTCTGCTACACACAGCCCAGAGCAGTTCAGGGTGTGAGATGAGCTATGATTGGCTAAGGCTGCATTTCCTGCTTTTGGACTTCTGCCAGGCCAGCAGGACTCCAAAGTCTGTGCAAATGATGAGGGAAGTGCTCTGGACAAGTAGGGAGACACCTAGTGGCAGTTTTTTTAAACAAAGTACATTATAAAGATTTTTTATTTACCATGGGCAAATGGCAAAATTAGTTTTTAATGAGTGCCCATTTAAAGTTAGTATTGGGACACTTACAGAAGGGGCAGGGAGCATGTTTTACTATGGATGATCTGTTTACGGTGTATACATGAGTCACACACTTTACACAGTCCCTTTACACACTTTCCTTCAATACATCATCAGCTGTCACTTCTCCCCTGCTGGTTACCAGAGGGAGACAAGGAGTTAAGTTAAGATTCAAGCCCCCTCCATCAGTCCATTCAGCAGACATTATGCATTATGGTCTTGATACTTGAAGTTGCCCCGAGTGAAAGCATTCACAGGCAATGAAATGCTGCTCCTAGGCTTACTAACCATATGGCTGGTACACAGGGCTAAACCTAACTACTGGGCAGGTGAATAGAGGGGGAGTGGTGCTGTGATACAGGCACATCCCCTGATATCTACCTGGCCACATTTGCTCCCCCTCTGTCATGCTGAAGTGTTGTGTCATAGACTAGGAAGTAATTTACATGGAGGAAGAATTATTGGCAGAGGTTACATAACTGGAATATATAGGATCAGCCAATAGCCAATGTGAATTCTCTCTCTAAGGGTATGTTCAAACGTCTGAATGGAATATTCTGCATGGACATTTCACTGCAGCAGAGTCCCATTGATTTCAGTGGGATTCTGCTGCACTGTTAGCACGATGGAATTTTTGCAGATTTTGCTCGGAAATGCATTGCCATCTATAAGATGGCAAATTTCAGAGCGTTCCGCACATTTTACGCCTTTGTAAACATGGCCTAAGAAAGGGTTATCCAGCTGGGGCAGACATTATAATAGCAGCTAGCTGAGAAATTGTGTATGTTACATCAGCTACCATAAAATATTTTCTTTTTTCTTCCACAGAGAATGTTACCATGGTTATATGTCCGGGAATAGCCAATCACAGCGAAAAGCAGTATATTCGGACCTTTGTGGACTATGCCCAGAAAAATGGCTATAGATGCGCTGTGCTAAATCACCTTGGAGCCTTGCCAAACATTGAGTTAACGTCTCCACGCATGTTCACTTATGGTATTTACTTTTTACAAATATAAGATGTACAATTTTGTTAAACCAAGATAAAAAAAAAAAAAATGTTTTACCGTATATACTCGGGTATAAGCCGAGTTTTTCAGCACGATTTTTCGTGCTGAAAACACCCCCCTCGGCTTATACTCGAGTGAACTCTCCACCCGCAGTGGTCTTCAACCTGCGGACCTCCAGAGGTTTCAAAACTGGGAGTTGTAGTTTTGAAACCTCCGGAGGTCCGCAGGTTGAAGACCACTGCGGCCTTCGACATCATCCAGCCCCCTCTCACCCCCTTTAGTTCTGTACAGTACTCACCTCCGCTCGGCGCTGGTCCGGTGCCGCAGGACTGTCCGGAGAGGAGGTGGTCCGGTGGGATAGTGGTTCCGGGCTGCTATCTTCACCGGGGAGGCCTCTTCTAAGCGCTTCGGGCCCGGCCCCAGAATAGTCACGTTGCCTTGACAACGACGCAGAGGTACGTTCATTGCCAACGTACTTCTGCGTCATTGTCAATGCAACACCTCTATTCCGGGCCGGAAGCGCGGAGAAGAGGCGCCCCCAGTGAAGATAGCAGCCCGGAACCACTATCCCACCGGACCACCTCCTCACCGGACAGTCCTGCAGGACCGGACCAGCGCCGAGCGGAGGTGAGTACTGTACAGAACTAAAGGGGGGCGAGAGGGGGCTGGATGATGTCGAAGGCCGCAGTGGTCTTCAACCTGCGGACCTCCGGAGGTTTCAAAACTACAACTCCCAGCAAGCCCGGACAGCCGATGGCTGCCCGGGCTTGCTGGGAGTTGTAGTTTTGAAACCTCTGGAGGTCCGCAGGTTGAAGACCACTGCGGGCGGATGATGAGAAGAGGATGATGAAGGGGGGGGGGGGGTGTGGGATGATGAAGGGGGGTGTGTGGGATGATAAGGGGATGATGAAGGGGGGGGGGGGTTGGGATGATGACAAGGGGATGATGAAGGGGGTGGGGATGATGACAAGGGGATGATGAAGGGGGTGGAGATGATGACAAGGGGATGATGAAGGGGGGTGTGGGGTGATGACAGTTGATGATGATGATGAGGGTCTGGATGATGACAGGCGGTGATGATGATGAGGATGTTAATGACTGGGGTCTGGATGATGACAGGGGGGATGATGTATTTCCCACCCTAGGCTTATACTCGAGTCAATAACTTTTCCTGGGATTTTGGGTTGAAATTAGGGGTCTCGGCTTATACTCGAGTATATACGGTAGATTAGGCAACCCAGGATTTATTTCTGTAATGTATTCTAGGTTATAATATTTTAATGGTGTAATCAACTGGCCAGCGTTCGGAATTTAAATGTTTGGAACGCTGTTTTCGCGCTGCCGGGGTCAGCCACTCCCCTCGTGACATCATGGCCATGCCCCTCGTGGCGTCATGGCTACACCTCTCAATGCAAGTCTATGGGAGGGGGTTTGACAGTAGGCAGCCCCCTCCCATAGACTTTCATTGAGGGGGCGTCGCCATGACTCCACGAGGGGTGTGGCCCACCCCATCAGCTTGAAAACAGCGTTCGGAAGATTTAATTCCGAATGCTGGCCAGTGGAGTACCCCTTTTTAAGGTTTTTATTATATTTAGAAAAAAAATATGTGTGTGTGTGTGCTATATATATATATATATATATATATATATATATATATATATATATATATATATATATATATATATATATATATATATATATATATATATATATATATATATATATATATATAATATTACATACACACACTTTTTTTTTTTTTTTTTTTTCGGATGCTCCCTGTCATTCTATCGCACATTCACTCTGAGGCTTTGTTATGCCATCTGATTGCAGAGACGAAGATGTGTGTGCTAGAGATGGAGATTAACCTGTCAGGGTTTCCTTTTCTTTAAAATTCTGACACATGCTTCTTGAGATGCTGAAATGACATCACGAGAAAAGAAGGGTTTTGTTTGGTGTTTGGGTACAGACCTAGTCATCTTGCTGCTGCTTAAACCTGGTGAAATTCTCGTAAATTGAAAAGTAAAACCTGACACATGTACAAGTAGAACATAGTTTCCATACTTGCATGAAAAGTTTGACCAAACAAAAACTGATGCTGTACAATTTGTATGTCTGCTTACCCTCATTATCCATGCAATTTCACTTCCCACAATAGTGTGGGCTATCTTCCTGAATTCCCTGGAACAGTACAAAATGTTACAAACAGTGGGTAACTATAGGGGTTGCAGTTGCGACCGAATCCCATAGTCCAGGGGGTCCAAGGTCCCCGGTGCCACATAAGACACAGAGCTGGCAGAAGTCTTCACCTCCCCTGCAGTCAGGCAATTCAATTATATTGCTGTCTAGTTGCTGAGCGCTGGCCGGAGCACAACGCTAGGCTCCCTGGCAGCACTTCCTCCATGATGCAGAAGGCGTGAGTAGTGCTGCCTGCATCGGTCTTCCCTGGCCAGGCCTGACTTGAAGAGGCTAAAAAAAAAACAGCTGGGGGCAGTGACACAATTTATTAGAGGGCAGTAGCCTCATTTTATTGAGCGGACACAGTGTTTTAATGGAGGCCAAGAAGCATAATTTGGTTCAGTGATCAGCATGTGACAGCTTTGTATTCAGGGGCACAGTGTGTCAATATCCTGTTTAGAGGGCACCATGTGTGGCAATAGTTAATTCAGGAAGCATTATTTTATTTGGGACACAGTATACACAGTGTACAAGTATTCTTTTTAGGAAGCACAGCATATGGCAGTATTTTATTCAGACCATCAGGGATTCATGGCATGCAATAGCCGTCAGTAAAAATTTGTTGCCAGGGGAGAGGTGGCAAAGGGTACCAAGTCAAACATTTGCATTGGGGCCCATGAGATGCACCTCCCATTCTATACCTTTTTTTTGGTTATGAGACCAGACTTGTATTTCATGGAATGCCCTAGCAGTATATTCTGTTTTGTAGACCTGCAGTAATCCACTTGTTTCCCTTGTCTGTAAATGACATGAGGCAGTCAGGAGATGTCCTGGACAGTTCATCTTGGCTGTCTGACAAAACTAGTTTAATATCTAATGTCAGCATAACCTGCGAACATTATCGGATAGATCTAAGGCTTGTTAGTACATCAAACAAGGTTAGATCATAGTTTGTGCAGAGAGGAAAGAGTAGGAGATGGAAGCTGGAATCGCGCTGTCTCAGACTCTGACAATTCGGGATACAGGTAAGTTGCTTTATTTAAAACACATGCAACGCGTTTCAAAACACTCAGGTTTTCTCATCAGGCGTCTGATGAAAAAACCTGAGTGTTTTGAAACACGTTGCGTGTGTTTTAATTAAAGCAACTTACCTGTATCCCGAATTGTCAGAGTCTGAGACCGCGCGATTCAAGCTTCCATCTCCTACTCTTTGCTCTCTGCACATTATCACGTCCGCGAATCGGCTTGGGAAGCCGCTGCAGTCTCATTGTATTCCTACCTATGTGAGCGTTGTGCCTTCCTAGCACAACCCAACCAGGTGAGCGAGCCTTCATTATCTGTACTCCTCACCGCTAGCCCTCATTGATTCCGCACAGGGAGCGCTCCGTGCCTTTTTCTATATCATAGTATGTGTAAATGATATAGTCCGATTATCAAATAATAACCGTACAGAAGTCATAGGGACGACTGATGAACCAACCTTATGGCATCTTCTATGGTCAGCACTCAGCCCTCTTTATACAGCAGGACAAGGTCCTAGACTGGAGTCTGAGTCCTGTCTGTGACATATTTACTTATATAGTTCATGGAAGATGAGCATTATAATGTCTTGTACTTCCTTGGACAGAAATTTTTACCCAAACTTAGAATAAGTTCAATAAATTTCTTTATATAAAAAATCTGTGATCAAATGATAGACACGGTAACATCAGGTCTCATGGGCTTTGATCACCGATTTTTATATTTTTAATTTTTCTTCCTGATTTTAGAGTCTGATACTGAAATGTTCTTTTTCTAATGTTTCCATTTTCATATAGTAATTTTTTCATTTCATTTTTTGGCACATTGTTATGGGGTGGCCATCTTCCCGAGCTGTTTTTAACAGCACAGCTTCTACAGCAGCCCCATGGACATGGGTAACAATGAACAGGACCTGACATTTTTTGTGACCTTTTCAGAGGCCATTCTACAGGGAGGGGAATGCTGACAGCTATTCTGTGTACTTTTAGTGTCAACTTTCACTGTATTCCTTTCTGTGATGAAAAGAAGGGCATTATTGGAAAATGATCCGTGTAGAACAAGAAATCCCAGCTTAGTTTTAGGCCTATTATAGAATAAAATTCTTCCAAAATATGGTTAACATAAAATCTGATTTTAAAGAATAGTTCATTTCCCGATGACACACTCCCTTTAACCCTTCCCTCCCGTGGGACAGATGTGTACAAAGGTGTTTGGAGCAGCATCCCGGTGGCCCCCAGCTGTTTTGAGTAGCCATGGATTGCTACTAATAGCCAGAATGTGACAATTGTCACTACTCTTTAGATGACATTGATTCTGCACTGTGAATGGCGTAAACAAAAAAAAAAAAAAAAATTACAAACACCAGAATTGCAGGTTTTTTGTCGCTTTTCTTTCCATTTTTCTGTGAGATGGGATGTGCTGGAAAAAAGACCCAAAGACAAGCATGGTTCAGATAACTGCAGATCATGGCGCAAAAGATTGGCACTCTTACAAGGTGAAAAAATAAAATAGTTATAGGCGCCAGAAGAGGACAAGATAACCTAATTATAATTTCTTTTTTCTTTTAAAGTAGTAAAAAAAAAAAAACAACCTATAGAAATTGGGTATTGTTGTAATCGTCCTGACCTCCAAAAAAAGGTATAATTTTAACTGTAAAGTATCAGTTTTCCTCGGCATGTAGTTTTGGGGTGACTTTTGCTGTAGTTTTCGTGGTAAAATCAGTGATGTATTTACAAAGAACAATTGGTCCTGCATCAGATAAGCTTTCCTGTGGTCCTGTAGATGGAAAAGTGAAAGAGTAACGGAGTTTAAAAGGTAATGCGGAAAAAAAATGAGAAGAAAATGAAAATTCATTGTGTCATTAAGGGGTTAAAAGTGCAGGTTCCTAAAGTGTTCCAGCTTAGAGAGATCTGTTGAAAGTTGCACAATCCTTCCTGTCACTGCCCATCAGTGACCTGTGAGATCAGGAAAGCTGAATGCTATGTACACAGACAGGGCACCCAGCAAAAACCATATACCAGGGAAGTCTTTTTAATCCCTCTGAAATGTTGTTTTATTTTTATTTTAGATCTTTCTGTTTTTAAAAAGCCAAAAACAATCAAAACCTTCACCAAAACCTCAAATCGAATGAATTTTTTGGATTTTTTTTCTCTCATTACTGATAAATCTTACAGTACTTTTTGAAAGGATAACAATAAAAAGAAAAGTGCTTGTTCTTAACCTAATCTCTTATGTTCTTCTTAGAAGTTCTTTCCAGGATTTTGAAGATTGGCATTTGTGCTCACGCCATATGATGCCAATGCTGTTGTTTTGGAGTGGCAGTAATCCGCTTTCAGCATATTTCCCCTGGAGGTTTAGGAACAGCTCTCTGTGTAACCATTGTATCTACATTGGAGCTTAGGTTAAACCTTTTCTTCACCTTAGAAAATGGTGTAGCCTTTATTTTTTACAAAGCATCAACAAGAATGGCTATGTATGTCAAGGGACTTTTATTCATATAAAGATGTGGAATCCCAAGGGTCTATTCCAGTGTTTCCCAACCTGGGCGCCTCCAGCTGTTGCAAAACTACAACTCCCAGCATGCCCGGACAGCCTTCAGTTGTGATAACGTAGATCTGAATTTCCGAACCAGGGTGCCTCCAGCTGTTGCAAAACTACAACTCCCAGCATGCCCGGACAGCCGAAGGCTGTCCGGGCATCCTGGGAGTTGTAGTTTTGCAACAGCTGGGGGCATCCTGGTTGGGAAACCCTGGTCTATTCACACATACAGTATCCTGTGCACATTTGATGCGCAAGATTTACAGCTGTGTTAAGTTATTTAGTTTATATGGGTATACTACATGGCTAATGTGGTATTTCTTATCCACAAATTGAGATTGTGACTAGTAATGCAGCTCATTCATATGTGAATGGGAAGAAGCTTCAATACCTGACCTGATCCAATGTCAAGAATGATGCTGGAATCCTGAGGGAGGGGGTTAAACCCCCCCCCCCCCCTTAAAGGGGTACTCCGGTGCTTAGACATCTTGCTGGGGTCCGGCCAAGAATCTTGAGAAGAGTGGTCCCCCATGTGCTCCATTCAATGCCTGATAGGGATCAATGGATTGATAGGAATCATGCTTGGCTATCCTTTGTACAGGCAGGGGCTAAAATCAATCATTTTAAAGGGGTACTCCAGTGCTTACACATCTTATCCCCTATCCAAAGGATAGGGGATAAGATGCCTGATCGCGGGAGTCCCGCCGCTGGGGACCCCCATGATCTTGCACGTGGCACCCCATTATAATCAGTCCCCGGAGCGTGTTCGCTCCGGGTCTGATTACCGGCGACCACAGGGCCGACGGCGCATGACATCACGCCCCCGCCCCGTGTGACGTCACGCTCCGTTCCTTTATGCAAGCCTATGGGAGGGGGCGTGATAGCTGTGTCACCCCCTCCCATAGGCTTGCATTGAGAGGCGGAGCGTGATGTCACACGGGGCGGAGGCATGATGTCACACGCCGTTGGCCCTGTGGTCGCCGGTAATCAGACCCGGAGCGAACACGCTCCGGGGACTGATTATAATGGGGTGCCACGTGCAAGATCACGGGGGTCCCCAGTGGCGGGACTCCCGCGATCAGGCATCTTATCCCCTATCCTTTGGATAGGGGATAAGATGTGTAAGCACTGGAGTACCCCTTTAAAATGATTGATTTTAGCCCCTGCCTGTACAAAGGATAGCCAAGCATGATTCCTATCAATCCATTGATCCCTTTCGGGCATTGAATGGAGCAAAGGCTGTGCACTTGGGGGACCACTCTTCTCAAGATTCTTGGCCGGACCCCCAGCAATTTCCCATTTATCACTTATCCTTTCAGATACAGAAAGTCTGCTTTTTGCTCCGGCTAATAGAGAAAGGTCTCAATTGAGGGATCATCCTAGATTACATTAAATTACCATAATGAAGTAGAAGATCGATGTCAGGATAAGGTTGTGTGTGTGTGTGTGTTTAAAAAAAAAAAAAAAAATCTGAATGTCTGATATGTCTGGTCAGTGACATCCATTAGAGAACACGCCTACATATCTGATGTGCCTTTAAAAAAACTAAATCGTAAACAGAACCTTATCAAGCAGATTCTTCTAAAACAAATAGTATCAACAGATAAAACACTATGCAGAATGTGTTAATATCCCTCTCCAAAGAAGCACCATGTAAATAACGTGATATCCCTAAAAACGGGGAATCCCAAGGGTCTATTCCAGTGTTTCCCAACAAGGGTGCCTCCAGCTGTTGCAAAACTACAACTCCCAGCATGCCCAGACGGACTTTTTTTAATTTTTTTTTTACAATCTGAATGAATGTCTGATATGTCTGGTCAGATGCATACATTAGAGAATACTCCTCACATATCTGATGTGCCTTTAAAAAAAAAAAAAAGTAAGCAGAACCTTATCAAGCAGATTCTTCTAAAACAAATATAGTATCAACAGATTAAACACTATGCAGAATGTGTTTATATCCCTCTCCAAAGAAGTACCATGTAAATAATGTGATATATCCCTAAGCTACAGTAATAAATTAGAAGCTTTTTATTTTTGTTATTTTTTTTTCCCCTCCATTTGGTAACAATGAATCCTTGCTTCCCTGATCACCTGGTACAGCGGTTACAGGGTGTTCTTCTGTTTTGTAGTGAGGAAGGATTCTAATATTGCATCATTGTGTACCAGTGTTAGCAGGGAGCTGTCACTCTATAGAGCATTGTTTCCCAACCAGGGTGCCTCCAGATGTTGCAAAACTACAACTCCCATCCTTTGGCTGTCCGGGCATGCTGGGAGTAGTAGTTTTGCAACACCTGGAGCCACCCTGGTTGGCAAACACTGCTCTTTAGAATTGTGTGTGACTAGTCTCTCTTTATTAATGGCCACCTTGTTTGCTTCATTAATTTTCAACAGCCTTTTCCTGGGGGGGATTCTGTGACCCAGGACTAAGAAAAATACATTTAGCCTTTTACTTTGGGTTAATGTCAACTGACCCATAGTTCCTGTTATTAACATCTGCACTACAAATTCATGAGGCTTCCAGGCAGGATAAAAATAACAATATCAGGGGTCTGGAGAAACATGTTATATAGATGAGAACAAGGCTACATAAATCCCAAGAGCCCCGTAGCAACATTCTGCTAGAGCTGAGCACATGGCCATCCTTTTATATTGAAGTAAATGACCTATGTGTTGGATCAGTGTAGAGGATGTATAATAGCTCGGCAAGAAAAGAAAAAAACTGTGTAGATATCTACCCTGTAGTGTCCTAAACATACAGGAGCCATCTTGTCACTGAAAGCCTGGGCTCCCTAGAGCGCTATCAAAAGCATCATATATAAACAACTTGTACTGACTACTCCGGACACAGCATTTGGCTTCCAGGGCATGATGG
The DNA here is from genome assembly GCF_029499605.1 of Hyla sarda. NCBI lineage: Eukaryota > Metazoa > Chordata > Amphibia > Anura > Hylidae > Hyla > Hyla sarda. The sequence goes on from NC_079192.1 coordinate 119,604,409, forward strand.
ATTTGTAGCTTTGCAAAAGCTGGAGAGCTATAGGTTGAGGAGCAATGCTTTTAGAGATCTACATGTTTTACTGCTACAGGGGCCAAAAATGCAAAATCAGAGCATATACTGGAGTGTCATTGAACGTTGGATTGTAAGATATTTTATATAGATATATAGATAGAGATATAGAGATATATACACACTAAATGGGATGAGTATTTAACTCAGGGCGAGTTCACCACTCCTGGTGTGACGGAGCTTTCAAGGGCCACTAAGCACTCCGCAGGCATTCTGGGTAGGGGAATATGCAATATTCCCCTTCATATATATATATATATATATATATATATATATATATATATATATATATATAAAAATAAAAATAAAAATAAAAATAAATAAAAAAATTAACAATACATTTTTATAGTTCGGACATATACTCACGTGGCGATACCACATATGTTTTGTTTTTATTTACACAGTTTGTTTGTTTGTTTTAAAGGGGGGGGGGGGGTGATTCTAATTTTTATTAGTGAAGGGGTTAAATCACATTTATTAACTTTTTTTTAATACAGTGTTAGCCCCCTCTAGGGGCTATAACATTGCATACACTGATTGCAGGCACTGTTCAATGCATTGCCATCAGTTTTTTGTGCTTGATTGCTCAAGCCTGGCTTTCAGGCTTGGAGCAATCAAACGCCAATCGGACAGCCGGGAATAAGGTAAGGCCCCTCCCGCTGTCCTCTCAGCTGTTCGGGATGCTGCGATTTCACTGCGTCAGTCCTGAACAGCTCCGCAGAGCTAGCCGGTATAGATTTCTCCCATTTTAGACGCCACAATCAACTTTGATCGTGGCGTCTAAAGGGTTAATATTGGATATCAGCCCGATTGGCGATGTCCGGTTTTAGCCGCGGGTCTGGGTTGCTGATAGCAACCGGGACCCAGCATTTACGAAGCGTGCTCAGCTTCTGAGGGTGCTTCACCCTCGGGAGTCAGCTCCGGACGTAAATATACAGTCATGGCCGCAAATGTGGCACCGCTGAAATTTTTCAAGAAAAAGTATTTTTTCCCTTTGTGTGTATTGGAACCAAACAAGGGAAGAAGAAAAGCAAATTGGACATAATGTCACACCAAACTCCAAAAATGGGCTGGGCAAAATTATTGGTACCCTTAACCTAATATTTGGTTGCATACCCTTTGGAAAAAATAACTGAAATCAGTCGCTTCCTATAACCATCAATAAGCTTCTTACACCTCTCAGCCGGAATGTTGGACCACTCTTCCTTTGCAGACTTCTCCAGGTCTCTCTTATTGGAAGGCGCCTTTTCCCAACAGCAATTTTAAGATCTCTCCACAGGTGTTCAATGGGATTTAGATCTGGACTCATTGCTGCCACTTCAGAACTCTCCAGCACTTTGTTGCCATCCATTTCTGGGGGCTTTTTGAGGTATGTTTGGGGTCATTGTCCTGCTGGAAGACCCAAGATCTCGGACGCAAACCCAGCTTTCTGACACTGGGCTGTACAGTCCGACCCAAAATCCTTTGGTAATCCTCAGATTTCATGATGTCTTGCACACATTCAAGGCACCCAGTGCCAGAGGCAGCAAAACAACCCCAAAACATCATTGAACCTCCACCATATTTCACTGTAGGTACTGTGTTCTTTTCTTTGTAGGCCTCATTCAGTTTTTCGTAAACAGTAGAATGATGAGCTTTACCAAAAAGCTCTATCTTGGTCTCATCTGTCCACAAGACATTTTCCCAGAAGGATTTTGGCTTATTCAAGTTCGTTTAGGCAAAATGTAGTCTTTCTTTTTTATGTCTCTGTTTCAGCAGTGGGGTTCTCCTGGGTCTCCTCCATAGCGTTTCAACTTATTTAAATGTCGACGGATAGTTCGCGCTGACACTAATGCTTTTCTATACGGTTCCGTACGGTTTTTAACTTGAAAACTTATGCGGGAACTGTATAGCAAAAACGTGGTGTGCATGCACCCTTACTGCAATCCTTTTCTGTGAGAGATGCTTAATTTTCTTGAATAATTTCAGGGGTGCCAATATTTACGGCCATGACTGTACGTCCGCGTCTTTTAAAGGTGTTAAGGACCAAACAACTGTGCCAGCAATTCTGTAATGCCAAAGCTCAGCTTAACATTACATGTGGTATGTTCCTTAGTTACAAATTGTCCCAAAAAAAGACATTTCCATCAAATTCTACCTTTCATACTTACAAACTTCACTTTCTCCACAGCGATTCACATACCTTGACTGTATAATAAAGACCAATCTAATATAGAGTGGGGGAAATTCTGTCCCTGCCCCATGTTGGCTATTGAACAGATCCCTGGATTAAAGTTGTACATCTTTATTACAAGTAAATCAAAGTCACAGAACAGACAAGTTACACCTGATGTATGCTGAATCTTTGTAGTGATCAGAAAGATGTTTTCCATAGAATGTTCTGTACATTAGTTGACCATGAAAGAGTTGGGGTGGGGGTAAATATTATTTTAACTTTTTACATGTGATTGACTTTGTTGCCCACTCTATTGGCTTGTCTATAGTGCAGCAGACTCCATTGATTCCAGCATTGTCTTTATTCTTTTGGCTTATACAGATGTTTCATGTAGAAATCCTTATTCTATAGCACTTAGATTTGTGTGTATATTTTCTCATAACTTAATTCCAAAGGTCACGTGATGCTACAGTTCTTTCTTCAGTGACCACTGGATAAATACTGTATATTATTTATGCATACGAGTTTATCCTGTGTTTTTTGCAATTCAGGCTGCACTTGGGAATTTGGAGCCATGGTGAACAACATCAGAAAGACCTTTCCTCAGACCCGGCTGATAGTCGTAGGATTTAGCCTTGGAGGAAACATTGTCTGTAAATATCTGGGTGAGGCAGCAGCCAACCAGGAGCGAGTCATGTGCTGTGTCAGTGTGTGCCAGGGGTACAGTGCCTCTCGGTAAGTGATCTACACTGTGTAGTTATGTGTCACGATCTTCTAGGCCACCGTTTCCCAACCAGGGTGCCTCCAGCTGTTTCAAAACTACCATTCCCAGCATGCCTGGACAGCCTTCGGCTGTCCAGGCATGCTGGGAGTTGTAGTTTTGAAACAGCTGGAGGCACCCTGGTTGGGAAACAGTCTCCTAGGCCATAAGACATAACGATGTACATCTGACAGTGGATTAAAGGGGAACTGACAGATGGATCAACCCCACTAACCGAATATACAGGTGGTTAGTGTGGGTGATCCTGAGTAGAATGATGTATTCCCAACCCCAATCCGCCCTGCCTGTCCCCAAGAGAAAGCACAATCTTGTAATATGCAAATGAACTCTTAACTGCACCAGGGGTGGGTTTGAAGACTATCTGCACCTCTGACACCGCCCCCTGAGCCTCGTTCGTGATTCAGATGAATAGTGATAAGTGGGACGGCAGGAATGGAACCCAAGGGACGGCATCAGAGGTATGGATAGTTTTAGAGCCGTAACTGGTGCATGTTGCCAGATTGTGTTATGTCTCAGGAATGGCTGAACAGATCGGGGTAAGGAATACGTCGTTTTAGGATCACCCACACTAACCGCCTGTATATTCAAGTTAGTGGAGTTGATCAATCTGTCAGCTTTTCTTAAAGGGGTACTCTGGTGGTATTTTTTTATTTTTATAAATCAACTAGTGCCAGAAAGTTTTAAACAGATTTGTAAATTACTTCTATTAAAATGTCTTAATCCTTCCAAAACTTATTAGCGGCTGTATACTACAGAGGAAGTTCTTTTTCTTTTTGGATTTATTTTCTGCTGACACCTCTGTCCATGTCAGGAACTGTCCAGAGCAGCATATGTTTGCTAAGGGGATTTGCTCCTTCTCTGGAGAGCTCCTGACATGGACAGAGATGTCAGCAGAGAGCACTGAGGTCGTAACAGAAAAGAAATCCAAAAAGAAAAGAACTTCCTCTGTAGCATACAGCCGCTAATAAGTACTGGAAAGATTAAGATTTTTTAATAGAAGTAAGTTACAAATCAGTTTAATTTTCTGGAACCAGCTGATTTAAGAAGAAAAGAAAAAAAAAATAATAATTTCCACCGGAGTACCCCTTTTAAACCCTGTGTGTTTTTGTTTTTTTAATATTTATTTACCTCAAGGTACACCATGCACATCCCGCTGTATGTAGTATTTGCCACCTGTAGGTCGGACCCATTTTCCTCTTTCATGCTTAGATTAATAAATAAGTGATCAGACTAATATTCAGCTTAAACAACAACAAAACACTTGCCTGTATGTCATTCCCTTGTATCCAGGACCCTATAACAGGGCTTTTCTTCCTGACTTGCTACATTTTTGGATTAATTTTACAGAACACCAGTTGGAGATGGTAAAGGCTAACCTACCCCCATTTTTGCACTTTTTTTTATTTTTATTTTGCATTAGACATTGCATTTTTGTCACATTGGAGCATGACCTCCTTAACAATCGGTGGGATCAATGGGAATGTGTACCTTTTTTAGGGCTCTTATGGTGAACAGAAAATATACGCTGGCTGATCTTGCCGATTGCCACTCATTTGCTGTCGCACATTCCCTGTTTTAGCCTTTTTAAATGGCCGCACAAAAGATTAAATCTGCCAATGAAGGAGCTCGTTCATTAGTTGATAACTGTACACACAATTTTCTTACTGCTTTCATTGTTTCTGTCATTAGATTGAGTCATTTTGTTTGTCATGTTGTGTACAAGTTATTTCTATGTTTTTTTTTGTTTTGTACACATTTTTAACACTTACTTGTACTTGACTTTTCAACAAATATAATCAAGGACTAAAAAGCAGGAGATGCACTCCTGTACTGGAGCCTTGTCTCATCTGCTCCCCCTAGTGGCAATCAGCGTTGTTAACAGTTCAGTGTGATTTCTTTTATTTATTTATTTATTTTTAACTGTTTTTTTATTAAAGAATTTTTCTTTAAAACAGATATTTGAGAATAAGAAGATAAAAGTACATAGAATAATAAGCAGAGTCATTACATATTAAAAAGACCAGGTTACAATATGATAACATAGATCCGGCCGTTCTAGTTACTGACAATAATATGTTTGTCGTCTAATCACTGATTCTGTAACTTTATTCAACATATGTTTACAAAGAGAGCAGGTTACGAAGTGCAGTACTAGTATTGATCGGCTTTACTCTATCTTGTACGTTGTACATATTATGGTGTCTCTACGTGGCAGGGCATAGAACACATAGTAATTTAGCATATCAGTTGTTTTAGAAAAAACTGTTATTTTCAAGTAGAGGTCTAAAAAATGGCCTTCTCCTCATGCATTGCTTAGGGCTGCAGACTTAAACCCTGTAACTTAAAGGACATCTGTAGTGCAATATAACTTATCCCCTTTCCGAAGGATAGGGGATAAGTTGTATTGCACTACAGATGTCCTTTAAAGGGGTACTCCGGTGAAAACCTTTTTTTCTTTTAAATCCACTGGTGGCAGAAAGTTAAACATATTTGTAAATTACTTCTATTAAAAAATCTTAATCCTTCCTGTACTTATTAGCTGCTGAATACTACAGAGGAAATTATTTTCTTTTTGGAATGCTCTCTGATGACATCACGAGCACAGTTCTCTCTGCTGAAGTTATTATAATAATAACGCTTTATTTATTGTTGTCCTTAGTGGGATTTGAACCCAAGTCCCCAGCACTGCAAGGCAGCAGTGCTAACCACTGAGCCACCGTGCTGCCCTTAGCATACATCTCCTATGCATGTTTGCTAAAATGGACAGAGATGTCAGCAGAGAGCACTGTGCTCGTGATGTCATCAGTGTTCCAAAAAGAAAGGAATTTCCTCTGTAGCATTCAGCAGCTAATAAGTACTGGAAGGATTAAGATTTTTTAATAGAAGTAATTTACAAATATGTTTAACTTTCTGCCACCAGTTGATTTAAAAGAAAAAAGGTTTTCACTGGAGTACCCCTTTTAAGTTAGGCCTGTTCTGTTGTTCTTCCATCTTAGTTGTCTACTAAGCACATTGCCTCTTGGTCATTCACTCCCTGGTAACAGTCCAATGATTTTCTTGCAGGGCACAGGATACTTTTTTGCAGTGGGATCAATGCCGAAGAGTTTACAACTTCCTTATGGCTGACAACATGAAGAAAATCATTCTGTCTCACAGGTATAACCGCTACTAAAGATAGCAGTGAAGCGTAACCTATGTAAATAGCAGACCTTGTAAACTGTCATACAGTAATGTAAAATATTTGCACTTACGTAATTAAATAACTGGCTGGTGATATATTGAGTCATTTTCTTTACCTTTGCATTTTTTTTTGCTCTTTCTTAAAAAAAGAATTAGCAGTATATTCTTAGGGTACAAATCCAGTTCCTGTGTACAATGAAGGAGATTTTATCATTCTTTTCAAACGTATGGCTTTTATATAACACTTTTTTTTTTTTTTTTTTTTACTTTTGCTTAAATGCGACGTATATATCTCAAGTAGTCGCACAACCTTGAAAAATTAATCGCACGTAAGCAAAATACGGGAAACCACTTACAAAAGCATATTTTTTTTTTTAAACGGAAAAGTTTTCCCTTAAGTTAATAGCCGAAGTTCTTTATCTACCCTTTATTACCAGTAGCGTTGCTAAAGAGTGACGGAAGGGGAGTGGGGGGGGGGGGGGGTGTACTGCATCGGGTGACACCCTGACTGGCCTCCTGGCACTGAATAGCTGCACTCCAAATATCCCGCAACAACCCAGCCACCCTCCGCAGAAATTAAAAAATATTAAAAACCTACTATGCCGCACCATGAATATGCGTACTCTGGAGGCTTTTTTTGTTAAATTTTGAGCTTGAATTTTGTGACGTTATGGGCGGAGTCTTACGTCGCTGCGCTGAGGCCGGAGTTTACGTCCAGAAGGAAGACAGTGCAGCACCAACAGGCACATAAACAATAGTGAAGCCACAAAAAAGAAAAAGGCCTCTGTACGTTACCCACCCCAAAATGTGCATGAAGCTGTATTACTATGGATGTTTCTTTTTTTTAAGGAAAAATGTTAGGGCCCCATATGGGTTATTTACGTAGTCTGTAAAAATTCTTACACAATTATGTTGTGCCTTATTCTATTTTAACACAACATTAATTTTAATATTTAGTGGGTACGCCAGCATGTACGTGTCCTAAACTTAACAAGGTGTGCAGTGTGTATTTTCAACCTTAAAATTAATATTTAATGTTAATTATAGAAACATTTTTTATATAACTAATAACATTAATGTAGTAGCTTTGTTTCATGATGCAGAACAAGAACAGTTGTTAAAGTGGGTGTTAATTTCCTTTTCTGCAGACATATACACTTTCTGTAAGCCAGGTTGGACATGGAATACATGTGACTTTTTTGCTTCTTAAATAGCGACTATCGCATTTGATAAATACATGACCACTGCAAAGAAAAGAAAAAAAAAAAAATTACTATGTGAGCAGATTTCAGAAATGTGCTTTGGAATAAGCAAAAATCATAAAGTCGCATGTATAGAAAAATCGCACGTGCGGAAGTACGTGTGACTTTTTTATGCAAAAAAATCTACTACGGAGCTTGATAGAGCTCCTTCATTATTATTTGTGCGCAGATATTTCTTAGAACCTATTCAACTGTTCAGCTGACTTCTCAATGCTGTTCTTGGTGGCAACATTTTTATATTATTAACCTCTACATCAGAGTTTTTGTTTCTGATTGATCAATTTTTGAGGGCTCAAAGTGAAATCTTAGATCTGTTATGATCCACTAATAACTTTTTAAAGGTTTTTCTAGGGGAAAAAAATGACACTGGGTGCTTGCACACCCCCACCGATCAGCTGTTTGGTGCCTGCACTACACCGAGAACGGAGTCGGATGTAGATGGCGTTCTACTGTGCAGTGGTATCGTCGTGGTACTGCAGCCTCAGCACCATAGTAATTGCTGCCTCTATAATGAGCGAAAAAGGGAAAAAATAAATGAAATTTGCCATCAAAAAATAAAAACAGACTAGAAAAAGGAAGATGTTTTATTGTCTGCCTCTAATCTGTACTACATTTGTGATACATTCCTTTTATAAGAGATCAGATTTATGCTGCCTGTAAAGACCATTTACACACATAAGAAAAGTAAACGGTGGAGCACTTAATTTGAATATTTGATGTATACATACATGATAGATTTCCTACAATATCACAGAATCAGAATTAGGAATCCTCGGTTTTCTTATCAAATGGCTTTAGACGGAGCCAAGATGCAGTAACCCAGCACGGGCACTACAAAATGTATGGAGTCATTTGCTTTCACTGTACATGTGGATGCTGCGGCCCTGGCACACAGCTGATCGGTGATGCCTGCTTTCAGCAGCCCACCGATCTGTTATTGCTGACCTGTCCTGAGGAGAGTCATCAATTAATTTTGCTTTGAAAAACCTCTTTCAGTAGAAGTAGTTGTTGAGTGTTTTCTTTGATCTTAGATATATGTGTACCAAGTTTTATCAAAATATCTCCAGCCACTTGGAACTTATCCTGGAACATGCATGCATTAAGTTACATTAATTCCCAATCAGTTTCTAAAACTCAGTAAATTGGTCTAAAAAATGATATACTACCTGAAAAAGAGGCGTCTGGTGCAGCTCCCGGAGGCTCGTGATGTCACTGTCAACGGTCACGCCCCCTCAATGCAAGTCTTTGGGATTGAGCGTCACGCCCCCTCCCATAGACTTGCATAGAGGGGTGTGGCCGTGAATTCACGAGCGGGGTGTGGCCCTGACGTTTCAAGCCTCCTATCGGCATCGCTAGTCATCCGGCACGGAGCAAAGTTCACTCCGTGCACCGGATGTCTGGGGTTCCGCAGCCGAGATCGCAGGGGTCCCCAGAGGCGGGACCCCCGCAATCCGACATCTTATCCCCTATCTTTTGTGTAGGGTATAAGATGTCTAGGGGCAGAGTACCCCTTTAATGCCAAGCCAGAAACTATAAATAAGTATATATATTCTGTATATGCATTTGGGGATTCTTACAAACCTTTCTTTTTCCTACTTCTAGACATGCATTGTTTGCTGAGACCAGAAAGAAGATATTTGAAGATTCAGTTCTCAGCCGGCTGTATACGGCCACGTCACTCATGCAGATTGATGATACTATAATGAGGTAAGCAGGGTATGCCTTCAGTGCTTCCAAAAAAGTATTTATCTTATTTATGGCCTATAATAAGTTCAAGCTCCTACAATTTTTTTTTTTAGTTTTTCTTTTATAATAAATATTAGACCTTTTTCATTATGGTAATAATCAGCATGTAGTGTACAGTGAACTCTGGCTACTCCCTCTCAAGGAAACAGTTTAATATATGAAAACAAAGATGACCATAATAAAATACAGGTATTGATGGTCTGTATCTTGTGCTTTACTATTAAACATATATAGTTAAAATCTTAGAACCTGGCATCTAAAGCTTCTTTCCAACATAGAGAACTATAGTTCTAACTGGAACTAGAATAGGCAGTAGAGCAAATCAAAGCCTATGTTCATTATGTTGTGCTGGGATGCCATCAGCAAAGTGTCCTAATGGCATATCGTTGGCCGCTATGCCTCAGCATACTTGCACACTTTTTATTTTTACACTGTATGAAACAGTGTGTGGAGGTGGGAGTTAAATATAATAACTGTAGGAAAAGGAGAAACGGAGAGAGCGCGACAATGTTCCCTTACTCCTAGCAACCGTGGGTATAGTGCATGGGGAGATAATTCTGCTCACCTTTCGGTACAACACCATATAGCGTAGTATAAAATCCAGGAGTGCTGCCACGACACCTTGCCCGTCTTGGAATAGTCCTAGGCGGTCTCGGAAATGGAAAGAACTGGGAGTTAAATAAAACACTGTCCGACTTATTTTTATGGTTTTACGCTTACCAAAATTTTAGCACTATTCTGTACATAATGCACCAAAAGTTGCCCCACTTTTCGTCCAACCCTTCATTTTAGGCTGAAGGCATGCCAACAAATGGTTCCTCTCCTTGGTAATTTTAAAATGTCTCCCTTCTTATTTTGATGTCTTATATCCCAAGTTTAACTTGGCAGATAGCTTTTAGTGCAGATGAGCCACAAATGTGCCACATTTGTGGTGGCGTATGCTATCCCATAAGGAGGCCATTGTATCGGTGTATGTCCATACTGAGGCATGCGTCTGTGCCTTCCTTTTGCAGGTAAATGTGGATCTACTCCTCACATATACCTTGGCCAGAAGGCTGTGATGTAAATAGGACCCAACATCATATTTTTGTAGAACAGTGAATACATGAGCTAGCTATACTTCTGCTTAAGAGGTACATAGAAGAGTAAGAGGTCATCCCTTTGCTTATTTTTTTCCTTATTATAATGTTTTGTGTGTGAACATGAATTATTTATGTATCCAGGTGTATTTCCTATGATACGATTTCATTGTCTCTGCTTTGTTTTTTCTTTTAGAAAGTTCCATGGCTATAAGTCTCTTAAGGAGTACTATGAAGAAGAAAGTTGTATGCGTTATTTGCACAATGTAAGTGTACAAGATATTTGCTTTAAAGGGGTACTCCGCTGCCCAGCATTCAGAACATTTTGTTCCGAACGCATGGAGTGGGTGGCTTCACGGCCACTCCCCCTCAATGCAAGTCTATGGGAGGGGGCGCCCCCTCCCATAGACTTGCATTGAGGGGCGTGGCTGTGACATAACTGGGGGCGTGGTCGTGACGTCACGACCCCCAGATACCTGCATCCGGCGTTCTAAACGAATGGCGAGTTCTGCACAGAGATTGCGGGACCCCTGCGCTCAGACATCTTATCCCCTTTCCTTTGGATAGGGGATAAGATGTCTAGGGGTGGAGTACCCCTTTAACACGATAATGCATTTTTCAATTTTTTTCTGCCCTATTGAAGTTAACCTATGTTTCTCTGTAGATTCATGTGCCACTCATGTTGGTTAACTCAGTGGATGACCCTCTAGTCCATGAAAGCTTACTGTCCATTCCAAAGACTCTGGCAGGTAAGTGTGTTGTGGATAAGAACTTTGGCTTTGGATTTTGATTTACTTTTATCTGTATTTCTCCACTAACCTTCTGTTCTTTTTTTTTTCTCTGTTGGTCTATTTTTAGGCAAGAAGGAGACAGTCATGGTGGTTTTGCCACTTCATGGGGGACATCTTGGTTTCTTTGAAGGAGCAGTCCTATTCCCAGAGCCCCTAACATGGATGGATAAACTTCTTGTGCAGTACTCAAATGCTGTCTGTCAGTGGGAAAAAAATAATTCCAAGTGCTCTGACAAGGCAGCAGCACAGTCTGAACATAACTAAACTCTGCACTACAATAATCTTCCCAAAGACTGGCCTACGGATTCATCATTTTTTATGCATTTATAATTCCTTACTAACTGTTACTGTAATTTTTTATTTTTGTGACTGTCCATTACATGATCTACCCAGATTATCTTTGCAGTAAAACTACAAGGGAAGAGGCCATGACTCCACTGTGAGCCTACAGAGTTCCTGCATTCCCAGTCTGGTTAGTTGCTGCAGCGCTTTATGTAGAGAGAGAGTGTGTGTGTGTGTGTGTGTGTGTGTGTGTGTGTGTGTATATATATATATATATATATGTATATATATACATATATATTATAAATAGGACAATTATTGCTGTTTGGTACAGCAAGGCCATTGTATTTCTATCATTCTATTATTGTCAAATAGTTGCTGAAGTAGAAATTTGTCTATCTCAGATACACCTTGTCTGGGCTATTGAGATTTTCAAGTTGAACGTACATTCCGATATATGGAAGTCAAGTTGACATCTATGCGTGTCATTTTATTAGTTCAGTATAACTTGTATGTGAGCTATGAAGCAAGATTGGACACATTAAGGGAGCCAACCTATCTTGGATATACCAATGCGGTTAACTGTTGGAGGTACACCACTGGCTCGTTGATGACAAACTGTTTTCTGGGATCGCCTGACTGAGACTCATATCAATATAATGTCTATTAAGAATACATATGTTCCATTGTAAGGAAGAAACCCTGTTTAGTTAAAAGTTCTAATTTATGTCATAGTCCTCCAAATGTGGAGGAAAGAAAATTGTAAGAAAGTCTGATACACATGTCATTCACCAGGGACTAATAGAATGATGCCTCCTGTTCCTGTCATGCCAATACAGGGACATTACAGTTCCTAATGCACAGATGCGTATTTGCTGGCTCACATGCCTAGCCTGCTAAACTAATTTGTGGCCTTTAAAAGGGTTATTCAAGAATAGAAATACTGGGTTAAAGGGGTACGCCCCTGGTAAACATTTTGTTTTTAAATCAACTGGTGCCAGAAAGTTACAGATTTGTAAATTACTTCTGTACTTATCAGCTGTTGTATGCTCCACAGGAAGTTCTTTTCTTTTTGAATTTCCTTTTCTGTCTGACCACAGTGCTCTCTGCTGACACCTCTGTCCATTTTAGGAACTGTCCGTAGCGGGATAGGTTTGCTATGGGGATTTGCTCCTACTCTGGACAGAGGTGTCAGCAGAGAGCACTGTGGTCAGACAGAAAGGAAATTAAAATAGAAAAGAACTTCCTGTGGATCATACAACAGCTGATCAGTACAGTAAGGATTAAGATTTTTTACTAGAAGTAATTTACAAATCTGTTTAACTTTCAGGCACCAGTTGATAAAAAAAAAAATATATATATATATACATTTCAAGGGAGTACCCCTTTAATTCCTTTCAAAAACAGCACCACACCTGTCCTCAGATTGTGTGTGGTATTACAACTTGGCTCCATTCACAGTTGGTCTGAGCTGCAGTACCACACACAACTTGAGGACAGATGTGAGGCTGTTTCGGGAAGAAATTAGCTCTGCTTTTCTAATTCTGGATAAACTCTTTAACATCTGTAAAATGATAGTAGAAATGAATGTTAGATATCATTTACATATTCCTATTCACCCACTAGGAATTAGTTAGACCAACATAAAGTGTAACTCAAAGCAAAGCCTAAAAATTCAGGTTCATAGCCAGAGTTTTTGAAGAAAGTTTTTTTTTTTTTTTTTTTCTATTTATTTTTATTCACCTTTGTAAGGTAGACCACTTGGGTGTCATTCAGACAATGGGGTGACTCTGGCAAGCTTTACTAGTGGAAACAGTCACAGAGCTTTAAAGGATAATATTGACATTGGGAACAAAAAGCATGATTTAGGGTGCATGTACACCACGTATTTGCTATACAGTTCCTGTATACGGTTTCAAGTAAAAAACCATATATGCATTGACATAAGATTGTAAACCGTATGTCAAACGCATCATCCGGTTTAGTCCGTTTTGTGTCTTATGTGGTTTTGACAGTTTTTTTTTTTATTTTTTTTTTTTTTTTAAACCCGTACCCAAAACCGTAGACTACAATGTTTTTTGGTCCGGGTGAAAAACCGTATTAAACCGTATACGTTTTTGTTTTCAACATTGGAACCGTACAGAACTGTATGTGCATACGGTTCCATCCGGTTTGACTTTGCACAGTTTTTCCTTGGAATTTCAATCAAACAAGTGAAACTTTATTCAAAATGGAGTAAAAAGTTAAAAACGTACATGTTTTTTCTTTAAAAATAATGGATGCAACCGGACATCATTTTTCAAACCGTATATGGGTTGAGAGTTGTACACACTTTTTGATACAGTTTTTAGTCAGGTTTTGAGGAATCCGTTTTTCATCAGAAACCTGATACATGAACTGTAATGTAAAAACGTGGTGTGAATGCAGCCTTATGGTCACATGAATTAGTAATATTGTAAAGATGGAGATTTCTCTGCTTCAGTGTTCTATACTGCACTTACTTGCTGTGTAGTCTTTTTTTACCCAAGTGATAAGCTTAGATTTGTAAAGCAACCATTGGAATATGTAAAGGGACTTTATATTGCTTCATTTTGCACTATGGTGGCATAGGCCACAAACCATACAACAGTTTCCATCTCTTTCAGTGGCTGATAAAGTTTGTAGTAGATTTATGAAGTTGTCCTGTTGGTCTTACAGTGCCCGTGTCCCTTCTCTGATGTCCACACAATGACAGTAGTTTAGTACCCAGCATACTCTGCACCCGGTGTTAGCAGAACATTATGATATAAAAATAACATAAATAATACAAATGTTCTTTCTTTTGATTTAGCACAGTGTTTCCCAACCGGGGTGCCTCCAGGTGTTGCAAAACTACAATTCCCAGCATGCCTGGACAGCCGAAGGCTGTCCAGGCATGCTGGGAGTTGTAGTTATGTAACATCTGGAGGCACCCTGGTTGGGAAACACTGATTTAGCACTTTACAGCTTCTTGGAAAACAGGGTCTTTACTTACAGGGCATTGAAAACCGGTGTCTTCTTTTCTACACCTGGATCCTTGGCTACCAGTGTGTAGGGAGAATATTTTTGTGGTATATTTTGTGTGGTATATTATGATTTATTAATGTGTAGGTGAGAAAAGTTCCAAGAAACATCCCATTAAACAGGACCCGTGATGGTCACATTTTTGAGTGCCGTAGGAGATGATGCTGTGTTCTTTTATGAGAATACAAGACAGAATATGCTACATCAAGCCAGATTGTATTGCTAAAACAAAAAGACAGCGATCCGTAGTGTATTAACGTTGGTAACTGGATAACAGATAGTATAGTGGTGCTTACCACAAGGAGTTACACACAACCAAGTGTAACCATTTGAAACCGCCAAGGTAGGTATGCCTGCAGCTACTCCACATCCAATATGATATGTTGGAGAAGTACCTCCAAAAGGGGGACGGGATAAAGTCTCTGGACAAGCCGTGTAGAAAGATCCAAAAGTTTATTCACCCATCATGCAACGTGTTTCTCAGCAAAGCTGTTTCATCACGCATTCTGATGAAACAGCTTTGCTGAGAAACGCGTTGCATGATGGGTGAATAAACTCTTGGATCTTTCTACACGGCTTGTCCAGCGCCTTTATCCCATCCCCCTGTTGGAGGTACTTCTTTTACAGATTGTATTGCTGGCAGATCAATCTCCAGTTTGCATTGTGTGTCTGAAGAGCCCAGAGTTAGGTTTGTAAGGATGGCGACATTGCCTGTTGACATTTGTACTTGTTGTTCGTTTTGCGTCTACTCAAATGGGGAAAGCACTTCAGTCCCTCTGTAGAATATAGTATTTGTGAGGTAATAAGTCTCCAATACAATAAATTACAATGCTACCACTAGAAGTTTAGCACTTTATTGTTGTGTGTCAATATGCCCTTTTTAGGTTGTAATCCTCTTGTGTAGTTTAGTATCTTTTTGTTTTTGCTTTGACATCACAAGCAGTTAAATCATAAGGCCCAAATGATCAGACTACTATTCTAACAGTGACCAGAACAAATTCTCTATTAGCCGGTGGTCCCCAATTGAAGCCATGTGCACTGTGCTCCCCTTGAATTAGCACTTTATTATCCTTGTCTTGTTTTTTAGTACAGAACAATTGGGTTGAAGTTGTTGCTTCACCTTGATGTTGACTAGAATAAGTTCGACATTGTAAAAGTGTGTTGTCAGGTACGGTGTTAACCATACCCATGTAATTCGTTCATTTTGCCTTAAAGAGTACCTGTTATTTTATTTTAGAAATATGTTTAGCAACACTCACCAGCACTTAACAATCATGTCCATGTGGTTTTCATCTTATTTTGGTCACTTTTCTGCTCCAGCTAGCCCCACTTGCACTTCTGTATTTTTTCATTTTGTCTCCGTATGGGCAGTGGCCGAGACAAACATTAAATGTGGTCAATGTTCAAAGGTTTTCTTCAGCACACTGGAATTTTATTAACAGAAGTGACATCCATAACATACCCCTTCACCCTGCCTCTCTGTTCTACAGTTTTCTTGAACACCACAACACAGAGAACCAAATGTTGTTGTTTTTTTTGAGCGGGGGGGGGTTAGGGGAGCAGAGGGTGTATGTTGGGCCCATTCATTTCTGATGCGAACGTATACTCTTGTGTAAATATGTGTATATAGGCCTCGGTCCCAAGCTCTGCCCCCGCCCCCCCTACTCTATACTCTGTGCTACTATCTTAAAGAGAACTAGGGCAGGATACCAAAGTCTGCCCCTGCTACCCACTCTCGGCCTCAATTCTCTGCTTTAAAGGGGTAAAAAAAAGTTTTTTCCACGAGAGTACCCCTTTTAAGAGAGGCAGGATGGAGGAGTGTAAGAATCAGCTCATCGCAGGCACAGAGGGAAATCCCTGGACGTTAAAAATTCCATTGTTTTAAAGAAAGCTTTAGTACACGGACAGGACAGTGTTCGACACTAACTATATAGCATCGATTTTCTCTACTTATTGATGTTCACTATAACATATTTAAAAAAATAATTCCGAATGACAGTGGCCATTTAAACTAGTTTTGTTTCCATGCTTGCCATACAATGTCTGCTTTGGAGACTATGACGATTAAAAAAAAAAAAAAAACTGTCTTCATTGTATGTTGCAATGATCACAACAATGTGCATGCAAGGACAAAGGAACGTTATTTGGTTTCTCTTTAACAAATACCCTAAGCCCATTTAATACAGGATGGAATAACCTCTTCAGAAGGGCCATCTGGTGGCTAAAAGATCTAGTGGGCCATTTAAGAAAGTACATACGACATGTAGTGTCTTCTTCATGTTGAGTATATGATGAGTTGTGTGTTATTTGTAGTGATCCTCAATTTTGGTTGTATGTGTTATTGTTGTGTATATATTATTGCAGTCTACTTTTTATGGTTTCAGTATTGCAAAGTGTAGTGAAGTCTCATTTTGTCATTGTTTTGCATGCTTGTTTCTGTGGTTTAACACTCAGGGATATAACTACTGCCACACACCAAAGTGTTTCTGGTTGGAACTGAGGGAATGCCGATCACAGACGTCAGCATGTCATGTCAAAATTTACTTTGCTACTCGCCACATTGGCTGACACAGATGTAGAGTCTCGAGGCTCCAGCCTCTGTAAGTCCTTGAGGCTCGTGTCTGTGTTCCATAGGTTATGCTGTATTGGGCTACTTACCGTAGCACCTTTCCTACTTGCAACCACAGAAACACCAGCATTGCCTTTTTTTGTTGGGAATTTTAAAGCATTTTGTACAACTTTAAAGCATTTCAGCAAGAATCTACTTTTATCTAATAAACATGTCTCGCTTGTGCTTCTGTTTTAGTTTAGGTATTGCTGATGGGCCTTTTGTGCCTAGTGTACCCGTATATAGGGAGATGGAGCTTATGTGATGGCACTGTGAGCGAGGGCTCCTGGATGACCAATGGCCTTATTAGAGGAAAATAGGAGGTGGGCCATTAGTTATTTAACAGTAATCTTAGTGGCCACTTTGTAACCCTTTCAAACATAAGCTCTTGTCGGGTAAATAGTCGGTAGACTAGTTTATCAGATGAAACCATTGTTAAAGGGGTAGTCCACTGCTCAGTGTTTGGAACAAACTGTTCCGAATGCTGGAGCCGTTGCCGGGAGCTTGTGATGTCATAACCCTGCCCCCTCATGATGTCACGCCCTGCCCCCTCAATGCAAGTCTGTGGGATGGGGCGTGACGGCTGCCACGCCCCTTCTCAAAGACTTGCATTGAGGGGGTGGGGCATGATGTCATGAGGGGGCGGGGCTATGACTTCACGAGCTCCCTGCCCCAGCATTTCAAATGCTGAGCAGTGGACTACCCCTTTAAACCATACCTGCAGTCACACTCCAGTGGCAGGTTATCTGTTTTTAAATTTCCTGTAACTTCGTATCCCAAGACTACAGTGATCAGTATAGGGATTTGCATTTAGTCCCATGCAAGTCTATGGGACTTCAGCCAAAACCATATCCTGATCATGTGCTCTCTGGCTATAAAGTTGCAGAAGCGTGATCTCCTTTTTCGCTTGTGTTTTTCAAGCTTATGATCACCTCGTTAGACGTAGAAAATCCATTGACTGCTCACTTACTGAACCCATAGATGGCTTCTGCCACTGTATGTTGTTGAAGAGTAATCTGTCAAACTACAATTTGAGGTTTTCCAAACTTTCTGATGCGAGAAGATTTGTGTCGAGACATTTTTGGAAAAGTTTTATGTCGGCCCAATCGTCTGACAAGGTAGACACATGGAGTCACAGTTGTCTAGGTGCTTCCAATGCATACTGTAAAGGTAAAATAATGTGGCCCGTATGTGGTCTTTTATTCCGCAAAGTTCAGTCATAACTGGATCTTCGTTTTGCCTTGTGTCTTTACCCTATGGACATTTGCCTGGTTACATGTATTTTAGACTGGCTCCTAAAATAGGTGCCACATGCCCTGCCACCTGTAATATTTACACAGTTATAAATCCATATCTTGTTGTTTGAATCAATGTTGTTATCTATGTTGGAAACTTTTTTTTTTTTTTTCTCTATTAATCCTTGTTCCAAACTGGGTTTGCTTTATTTAAAGAGGTTGTGTGAGATTAGAAATACAGTGCCACTCTCTTGCCCATGGGCTTTGTCAGGTATTGCAGCTCGAAGCAAAGCCACATTGTTAGACCCATCCCATAGGCAAGAGAGGCATGGTTTGTGATATAAAATGTTTGTCACTGACTAACTGCATATGTGTATGGGTATTCCCCCTAAATGATTTCAGCCTTTTGCTTTTTAAGTTTTGTCTTTTGATCTATTGTGTGTGGAAGCACAATCCTGTACTGTATTTGCATTGTATCCAGTGCTTGCAAAGCAAAGGCAGGCATATTGTATGCTGGTGATAATTTCAATGGAAAACCAGAGACATAGGTGAGTGGTTGCTAGTAATTTGTCTCTATATCTATATTGAACATCTAATTAGCCCACAAATAGCTGCCTTTGCCACATTAGCCATGTGGTTACGTTGGGCAGGTAAATTTTAGTTATATCTAAAATACTTTTTCTTTAGTTTGCTGGTTAACTCGAATCACAATCATTTTCAATAGGGCAGCATTTATGCGGTTACCATTCTGAAAATGCTGAGCCGTTCTAGTGCTCTGTCAATTCTATTTGGCATTTAAAAGTTATATTGACACAATTAAAATGAATTGTCTCAAACAGCTGAAGGTCCCTGGTTGAAAAGGACCCACGATCGGTTCTGTTGTTACTCAACATACTCTGTGTAGGTGGCCGTTTCTTGCACTATTGCCTTTAACATTTATATTGCATGCAGAATGTTTTTTAAGACCTGATCTGTAGGAAAAAAATGAGTTACAATCAAGAATGGACATACAGGAACAAAAGCCTTTTGGAGCAAGCCATATAGATCTACAGAATATAGTTTCTGTTGAGGTTCTGACTTTGTGGTCCTCACAAGGCAACACAGTGATAACATTATTTTCTATCACATTATAACCTGCTCGAGGAATGTACACCAACTTTTTCTAACACAGTGCCCAAAATATCGGGGAGTCTTTTTTTTCTTTTTCTTTTTTTTTTCTAATCTTATTTTGTAACTTTTTGACTGTCGATAGTATTACCAATCTACTTGTGTTGCGTCCTCGTCCCCAAAACACATCTGCCTTAATAAGCAGGGAAAGTGGTGTGCGTACATTGTAGAGATTTCACTGTATTCTTCGGTTACGTTGGCTTGCTCCTAATATTGGTGAAACATATGCTGTGTTTCTATTTTAGAACTTTAAATGCTGCCCTAAAATGGTTTAGTCCAGAAGTTGGCAAGTCACGAGAGTGGTTAACCAGGCCTGAGAGTAGTTTCAGTAGTCTCTACCCGGAGGTCGGCCCCAAGTTACCAATACTTTGGTTGTGTTTAAGGTTCAACGCATAGCGTAGAACTGACTGCAGCTTTACATAACATGGGGCCCATCACTTCTAGAGAGAAGATTTGCAACTAGCAATGCAATTTTGTATACTGATACTTTTATCTTTAAAACAGTGACTTTTTTTTTCTTGCATTTTTTGTTTGTTTTATTATGCGATGTATGGCGGTCCACTGCAATTTGAACGATTTTGTTTTTCTGAATATTATAAAATAAAGATTATGTTTAATTCACTGCTGTGAGTCCTTTTTGTATATGATGTTATGAGTGCTTTTTATGGCAGCCCAGGGGCAGTGCAGGCGACCACAGGAGGTGCTGGTGGGAATGGCGAGTATTGTAGTCCTTTGCTAGTCACTGTCTGGGTCATATTGGTAACAGTGGCAGGAGTGCACTGTAATGAAGGGGTTGCACTTAAGTAGGATGGTATCAATAGTTCTCCTGAAGCACTCCCTGTGTGCATGTGACCTGATGTTGGTGTTTGGGGTGCTCTTGTTGGTAGTGTACACAAGAGGCAGATACAGGTGGATAACTTGGAAGGGTAATAACTCAAAGTTAACTTTACTAAAGCTCAGTATTTTACGCTGCGGGTCTGCCGCCGAAGGACCCCTACAGGGTGCCTCAGATATTCCTACTCAGAGCGTCAATCCGTCGTTACAAGCAGACACACTGCGATGTGCGAGTTGCGGCGCGCATGCCCAGTATACTCTCACATCGCGGCTGTTCTCGGTCTGTGAGAGCACACATTCACTCGTCCTGCTTGCTTCCTTCTGGTGCAGGCCATAAACTGCTTGGCTTGCAGTTTTGGATTTTCTCTCAAGGCAGAGGTAAGATGTTTGGGTTTATATCAGAAGCAGGAAAAATCTGTTTCAATTGCATCATAACGTTACCTTAAATGTTATAAATCATTATACAACCCAATAAAGATCAATGGCATTTCTAGTGTGTGGCTCACAATATGACACCCGACCACATGCAAGAACCTAGCAGGACATAATGCTGTTAAGTGGCGTATTAGACTATACCAGTAATACCACTGAGCAGACACGCTACTCTGTTTGCAGCTGTGTTCTGAGAAAGCTGATACAATAGAAGAAGAAAAACATCAAAAAGAGTCCGGGCATCAGCGGTGCGATCCGTGTCCAAGGACTTCACAGTACACGTGGTATAGTGAAACTGTACATTCATTGAGCCAACAAACGCGTTTTGAGAGTAGCACTCTCTCTTTCTCAATGTTAAAATTGCATATGCAGGTTAAGTTACACCGGGTATATATAGCAGGGAAAAAAAAGCTAAAATAAGTGATTAACAGGTCTGGGACATGTTCCTCCTCAAGCTGAACACATAATGATGACATGCAGTGTAAACCTTGACTGAGAACTTTATTTGTGATGTCCATCTGTGTCAAATAAATGCTTAAAATCTACAAAAAAATTTAATATTTCCAACCTTCATAAAAAAAATTTAACAGGTTCCTGGAAGTGTATATGCCCATTCCGGCATTTAGTGTGACAAGTAAAAAAAACTGACATGGACAAGTTCTCATCTATTTATTAAAAACTTATCCATGTAGTCTTGTGTTGCAGATATAGTAATCCTCACGTACATATCAGTTAGTGTACGGAGGGCTGATCGTGAACATGGTCAGTACTGTGGGGAGCTGTTGCGCTGCAGAAGCACGAAAAGCTTGTGCATGTGCCTGTTGAGAATAAAGAGCAGATCGTGGACATAGACAGTGTTCCAATCTGTAAGGGACTGCAGTGCTGCGGAAACATGGTATTATGCGCATGCGCCGGCTGTGTATGAACAGATTTGGTGCTCATAGGAGATATTAGTAACTGTGCTGTGTTCCCAATTGTGTGGGACTTTCGTACTGATTGGATATATATCAGCTTAAAATAGGATATCCTCGCTATTCTGTGGAAATACAAATTTTTGAGATGACAAGCGAGTAATAGATGGAATACATATCACTCTCCTATCACATCATATATATTAGATTTTTTTTATTTTTATTCAAGTTTTACAATACAAAATGGATACCACACAGTAGACAAGGACACAAGATAAACATTGTACAAGAGAAAATGTAGGGACAACATAGCTACTGGTCGAAGCAATCTCTGCATCCTGGAAAAAACAGTAACTAATTGAACCAGAAAGGGTAATCGGATATTAGAATATAGTACAGAAGGGCACAGCTATCCAAATAGAAAGCAAATGGGTAGTACATCTATTATGGGTGAGGTCAGTTAGACATAGAACTGCGGGTAGATGTAAGAGGTAATGAACTATAAACCGCGCTTTACTGCCAAGGTAATGAACTTTCCAAGTGAGTACGATTGACAGTGTCCTAGAGCTGACAAACAAGGGGCAAAAGAAAGGGGCCGATACCCAAATATCAAACACAAACAAATTGGTTAAAACAATCAAGAAAATTAATGTAGCAGTACATCATAAAGACAGTTGACTCGGAGCAGCCGCCCCAAGCAGCACCTAGAGAAGGCTAAATTGGCGTGTGACACTATGTGAGCAGGAGGTGAGGCAAAAAGCAGGCGGGCAGAAGGCAAGATAAAATGTGAGCAACACGTGGTGCACCCCCTTTAGGAAAAAAGATAGGGGGAAGAGCAGATGGGACGTAGCGGAGTCAGGGAAGACAGTTAAGGATCATATGGGAGGACTTCAGCCAGTATGCATTCCCAGGGGGACATAATGTGCACTGCGCTTCCACACCTCCCACCTCTTTTGGAAGCGGGGTTCAGACAGGTTAGCCAAGGCAAACGCTCTTTCATAGTCATAGGAGAGGTTTACATTGTCCAATATTTCAGATAAGGTAGGCACAGTAGGAGATTTCCAGTGCCTTGTAATAAATAATTTAGCAGACATGAGGAGGTGTGCAATCACAGTGCGTGATTCATAAGGGATCTCATCCAGACCAATCATTAGAAGGGCCTTTACAGGAGACAGTGAGAAGGCTAGTCCCATTATCCTAGAGACAACGAACTCGATTCCTCTCCAAAGATTACCCAGAGCTGGACAGTCCCAAAGGACGTGCAGCAGAGTCCCCTCTCGGCCGCACCCCCTCCAACACCTCTCTGAGCAGGCAGCGTCTATTTTGTGCAATCTGTGGGGTGTAAAGTACCACCTATGAATGGTCTTAAACATCGCCTCTTGATGATTCGCACATTTGAAGCTATCTCTAATAGTCTGGAAGGCCAGTTTCCACTGTTCTAAGGGGATCGAGACACCAAGTTCACTCTCCCAACGGGACATGAATGGCAGAGGGACGAGTTCCGTCTTCCCATTCAGCATATCATAGAAAAGTGTAATCCCACCCCTCAGGGGGCCCGATGATCCCAGCGTGCCTAGCATTCTCGGAGGTAGTCTAAAAGAGCGTAACCATCCCGTGTTAAGTAGGCTTCTAATCTGAAGGCTCTTGTAAAATTCCGTATGTGGGATGTTGTAACGATCTCGGATTGATGGGAAATGAACTATGCCTGAGTCGTCTAAAATATCTTGTATGGTATGAATGCCCGCAGCTTTCCACAAAGAAAGATCCAGGTCAGGTATGTGTAGGAGTAGTTGCTCAAGGGGGATAAGGTTAGCAGGACATTGGATTAGAGTGGGGAATTTTGCAATGCTAGTAGCCCAGATCCTGTCCGTGACATTAATTGCCGAACGAGGAGTGGGGAGAGGCGGTTTATTTGCTAGGGGAGTCAGAATCCTTGATCTAAGGGAGCAATCTGTGCTGTGGGCTGTCTCAACAGATACCCACAACTTGTTGGAGTTCCCTGACCACCAATGTGTCATCTGGTCTAGAATAGCAGCCCTATAATAATCCTCCATGTCTGGTCTGCCTAGGCCACCCTATCCCCTATGGTGTGTCATGACTCGCCTAGAGACTCTAGGTCTCTTATTCTGCCAGATGAAATCATCCAGCAGCCTATTAGCAGATTTAAAGTAGGAATGGGGAATAGCTATGGGGAGAGTTCGGAAGAGGTATAGCATCTTCGGCAGGAACATCATTTTGAATGCCGCAAGACGGCCGAACCAGGATAGCATGCGTTTGTCATAGGTAGAGAGGAAAGTGGACAGAATGGAAAGGAGCGGTAGGAAGTTAGAGGCAAACAGAGAAGAGGAGGGTGAGGTGAGTTTAATACCCAGATAGTCAACAGAGTGACGCTGCCAATCCAGAGGGAGGGCCTGAGTTTTGGTGACATTCAACTTATAGTACGATAGTTTGCTAAAGTGGTCTAGAGTCTCAAAAAGAGAGGGCAAAGAGGAGGCCGGGTTTGTCAAGGTCAAGAGCACATCATCAGCAAAAAGTGCTAATTTATGCTCCCTGCCACCCACTACAATCCCCGAAATGTTCTGATGTAAGCGAATCGCTTGGGCCAGAGGCTCTATAGCAATGAGAAAAATCAAGGGTGAAAGGGGGCATCCCTGCCTAGTACCATTCGACAGGGTGAGCCGGCTAGAGAGTGCTCCATTAGTAAAAACCTTCCCAACAGGGTTAGAGTACAAAGCCTGTATAGCGGAAACGATAGGGCCCTCGAAACCAAAGGCCCTTAAGGCAGAAAAAGCATAAGGCCAACTCACCCTGTCGAAAGCTTTCTCTACATCCAGGGTCAAAAAGATCGCAGGGACTCCCCCACCCTCACAATGTTGTAGCAGGGAGATAACCCGCCGCGTATTATCGGGGGCCTGGCGACCCAGTGTGAACCCCACCTGCTCCTCCCCTAGTAAAGCGGGCATAAAGGACCGAAGACGGGCCGCAATCACCTTCGTATAGCTTAATGTCTCCGTTAAGGAGTGAAATAGGGCGATAATTTGAAGGCAAGTCAGGGGATTTGCCAGGCTTCGGGATAGTGGTTATGAGGGCATCTAACATATCTGCTGGAAGAAAGCCCGTCTCTACAGATGTTGTGAACACTAGGTGTAAATGAGGGAGTAATATGGGTAAAAATCTCTTATAGTACTCATTAGGGAGACCATCCGGTCCCGGCGCCCTGTTGCTGGGCATAGTCTTAACAGCGTCAGCTATTTCCTGAGGGGAGATAGGCCGATTTAGAATAGATAAAGCGGAAGGGGAGAGTTGAGGAAGATGTAGAGAGGCAAGAAAGGCGTCAATGTCAGGTTGAAGAGGCTGAGGACATGAGGGGTCTTGATTAAGATTATAGAGCGCTTCATAGTACTCTTTAAAGGCATTTGCTATTTGGCGGGGGGAGGTTTGAGGTTGTAGAGTAGAAGGGTGTTTAAGGGTGGAGATACGCTGCTTAACCCCTTAACGACGCAGGACGTATATTTACGTCCTGCGCCGGCTCCCGCGATATGAAGCGGGATCGCGCCGCGATCCCGCATCATATCGCGTGGGTCCCGGCGCTAATCAACGGCCGGGACCCGCGGCTAATACCACACATCGCCGATCGCGGCGATGTGCGGTATTAACCCTTTAGAAGCGGCGGTCAAAGCTGACCGCCGCTTCTAAAGTGAAACTGAAAGTATCCCGGCTGCTCAGTCGGGCTGTTCGGGACCGCCGCGGTGAAATCGCGGCGTCCCGAACAGCTGATCGGACACCTGCCTCCTCGGTGTCCGATCGACGAATGACTGCTCCGTGCCTGAGATCCAGGCAGGAGCAGTCAAGCGCCGATAATGCTGATCACAGGCGTGTTAATACACGCCTGTGATCAGGATGAGAGATCAGTGTGTGCAGTGTTATAGGTCCCTATGGGACCTATAACACTGCAAAAAAAAAGTTAAAAAAAAGTGTTAATAAAGGTCATTTAACCCCTTCCCTAATAAAAGTTTGAATCACCCCCCTTTTCCCATAAGAAAAATAAAACAGTGTAAAAAAAAATAAAAATAAACATGTGGTATCGCCGCGTGCTTAAATGTCCGAACTATAAAAATATATCATTAATTAAGCCGTACGGTCAATGGCGTACGCGCAAAAAAATTCCAAAGTCCAAAAAAGCGTATTTTGGTAACTTTTTATAACATTAAAAAATGAATAAAAAGTGATCAAAAAGTCAGATCAAAACAAAAATCATACCAATAAAAACTTCAGATCACGGCGCAAAAAATGAGTCCTCATTCCGCCCCGTACGTGGAAAAATAAAAAAGTTATAGGGGTCAGAAGATGACATTTTTAAACGTATAAATTTTCCTGCATGTAGTTATGATTTTTTCCAGAAGTGCGCCAAAATCAAACCTATATAAGTAGGGGATCATTTTAACCGTATGGACCTACAGAATAATGATAAGGTGTAATTTTTACCGAAATATGCACTGCATAGAAACGGAAGCCCCCAAAAGTTACAAAATGGCGTTTTTTTTTCGATTTTGTCGCACAATGATTTTTTTTTCCGTTTCGCCGTGCATTTTTGGGTAAAATCACTAATGTCACTGCAAAGTAGAATTGGCGACGCAAAAAATAAGCCATAATATGGATTTTTAGGTGGAAAATTGAAAGGGTTATGATTTTTAAAAGGTAAGGAGGAAAAAACGAAAGTGCAAAAACGGAAAAACCAAGTCCTTAAGGGGTTAAGGAACTCAGGTTTCATTTTTTTCGCTAGAAGTGATCCTACTTTATTGTCGTGTACATAGTAAGACAGTTTAGACTTCCTAAGTGATTTCTCGTAGTCATGCAACAAGAGCCTCCTCATATGCAGCCGTTCGGCCCGCAGATGTTCAGCAGTGTCTCCAACGTCACCAGTTGGGGACGAATGCTGAATGGCCTCTAAAACCCTGATCTTATTGAGGGACTCATTAAGCTCAAGTGTCCTACGTTTTTTTAGGGTAGCCCCCAACTGAATAAATGAACCCCTCACCACCGCCTTATGGGCCATCCATACAGTCGTGGGATCGACGTCAGGGGTCGTATTCAGAGTGAAGTATTCTGTCAGGACGGTTTCTAGAAAGGAAGCATGAGTGTTCGCAATGAGGTGGGAATTGGCGCGCCACACAAAATCTGAATGTTTAGAGAAAGCATCCGATATGGTCACAGAGACCGGCGCGTGGTCTGACCACGTCTTAAGACCAATGTCAGACCCTGAGATTCTATCTAGTAGGGACCTACCTATCAGAATCATGTCTATGCGGGAGAAAGAATGAAATCTAGCTGAGCAATGTGTGTACCCACGCTCTGAAGCATGCTGCAATCTCCATATATCAAATAGGTCATGGGCCATTAGAAAATTTGTTAGCGAAAAGCTGCGCATGCTAGTATTGGAGGAGCAGTCTAGAGGGGGAGACGCCACTGAGTTAAAGTCCCCACACACCACCAGGGAGCCCCTCCGGATCCTGTCCACCTTCTTCATCAACCTCAGTAAAAAACGACCCTGACCTGCATTAGGAGCGTATAGATTCACTATAGTGTATTCAGTATTATCAATGAGACCCACTATAATGATGTAGCGGCTTTGAGGATCAATTACTGTTTGCTGTATGTTGACTGCAAGGTTATCGCTAAACGCTATTCGGACCCCCCGTTTCTTCTTAACATATTCAGAAGAGATAATAGTCGGAAACTTTCTATGATGCAGAGGTGGGGGATGAGTAGATGATACATGTGTCTCCTGGATACACAGTATGTCCACAGGATTGCGCAACGCCTCTCGCCAGAGAAAGTTTCGTCTCTGAGGACTGTTAAGTCCGTTCACATTCAGGGACATTACCTTAATACCCATAATCACAAGGTGGGAGTCAGCTAATAGGTGCCGAGGAGGAAAAGGAACCAGGGAAAAAAAGGAGGGATGTGGAAGGGAGGGGGGAAAGTGGCAAAATAATAGCGAAGAGCGAGTAAGGGGGAGAAGAAGAGGGAAAAGAAAAAGAGGATGCACCAGCGCAACAAGACTCACCCGTCGCTCACTGCCCTCTCCAGTCACAGGACGCCCAGTCAATGGAGCTGGTGTGAAAAGCACTGCAAGCAAAAAAAAAGAAAAGTAAAAGCAAACTAACATGTCAGAAACAGTGGAGTAGGTATCAACAGACACCTATAATTCGGGAACGTGAAAAATAATCAACTGTATTATGCACTAAGCAGCGAAAGCCATAGGGGATAACACGCTCTTAGACAGGGGACAACCAATCTTGACGGTGAATGTCTGATGCTGACAGCTCACAGTCCGGCTCATGGAGGCGCCGAGGGTCCATGATCAGGGGAGCGGGTCTGTGGATCGAGGCGTCCAGGAGCTTCAGGGTCCCATCCACTCAAAAGCTCATGTCCCTCCGGGACCGAGGAGATGACGTGCATCTTGTTGCGGTGTTGCACAAGGAGCTTCGTGGGGAAGCCCCACCTGTAAGGGACCCCCATCTTCCTGAGCTCTTGGGTGATGGGGTTAAGATTCCTCCTCGCTCGGAGTGTGGCAGCTGATAAATCCACGAAAAGCTGGATACCCTCATAAGGCGCTGGGAGGGATTTGCTTTTCCTAGAAATTCGTAGTAGTGAGTCCTTAGTCTTAAAGAAAGTGTAGCGGGCCAACACATCCCTTGGAACTTCATCAGGCAAAGAACTTGGTTTAGTCACCCGGTGTGCCCGGTCAATGCTGTATTCAAAGGGCTCCAAATCAGGTAGTAGATGTTTCGTCAGCTCTCTTACATAGACCGCCAGTTGAGAGCCTGGGATCGTCTCAGGGATGCCCCTGAATTTGACATTATTTCTCCTGTTGCGGTCTTCTGAGTCCACCAATTTCTCCTGAACAGCTGCAATCTTGTCATCTAGTGCGTTATGCGCATCCACCAGGCTATTGTGGGCCGCAGCAAAGGCTGCCATCTTAGATTCGATATGTACCACTTTGCGTTCTAAGGCCTTAACCGAGGAGCTGACAGGTGTAAGCAGCGAAGCGAAGTCCATGTGCAGGGAGGACCGAAGTAGCTGCAGCATCTCCTTCAGAGTCGCCTCCGAGACTGCCCTGTCAGAGGCCTGATAAGAGGCAAAGACATCTTCCCCACTCACCCCTCCGCCTGCATCTCCTATAGGGTCAACGGTCCATGGATCTTCTGTAGCAGCAGAGAGCCTCGGTTTTTGTTTAGCTGGACTAGCAAGGGGAGAAGAGGCACAGCGCTGTGGTGGTGAGCTAGATCCAGCCTCCAGTAGGGCAGAGACATCACTAGGCTGTAGCGGTAAGGTATCATCATCTCCCTCCGCCGCCATTTCCTGGCCGGGGTCGGTGGCGACAGCCCAATCTGTCGGCAGAAAGCAGGTAGGACCAGCTCTGGAGGGGGATAGTGACCCCGAGGAGTGATCAAAGGTAGTCGCGGCCTGAGAAGGGGCTCCGAGGGATATAGGCATGGTAGGACTCACTGTGTCAGCGCCATAGTGAGAAGAGGCAGCGCCATCTTTGTTCCCTCGCGCCGAATCCGGGCCCGGAGCAAAAAAGTGTTTTAAAGTCTTATGATCTCCTGGGTTGGTCGTCCTTTTCCTGCTCCAAGTCGCCATGGTGCCTTGGAAGCACCTGGAGTCGCTGGATGAGTCGCTGGCAGGGAGAAAGTAGCTTTATCCCACGGGCTTGCTGCGGAGCTGTGCAGTTAAGCGGCCATCTCGTCTCGCGGCCAAGCCACGCCCCCCTATATGTTAGATTTTTGTATAACATGTTGCAAGGAGTATTAATTGATATTATACTAGTAGGGGGATGCGATATAGTTGGATGTTAGATCTAAGTTATGAATAGCTCCAATTATATTGGAAATAACAAAATGGGAACATGAGGGGGGGCACCCTCATTCTAATGTAAAATTACCATGTTCAATACTGCTGAGGTAGCCTGAGGGCTTACCTCTCCTTCCGTGTCTGCTCCGGCTCTCTGATACATCGTGGCAGGACCAGGCTTTATCATTCGAGCGCAGAGCACACAGATGAATGGGATTGTATGTAATCCCATTCATCTGTATGAGGAATCAAATGATTCCTCCTAAAAGTCCCCTAAGGGGACAAAGTGTAAAAAGAAAAAGTTTAAAAACACACACATTAACCCCTTTCTTATTAAAAGTTTAAATCACCCCCCTTTTCCCAAATTCCATATAAAAAATATATAAACATAATAAAAATATATATGATATCACCGCTTTCATAAATGTCCGAACTATAAAAATATATCGTAAATTAAACCGCATGGTCAATGGCGTACGCGCAAAAAAATTTCAAAGTTCAAAATAGCGTATTTTGTTCACTTTTCATACCATAAAAAAAAGGAATAAAATGCAATCAAAAAGTCAGATCAAAACAAAAATGGTACCGTTTAAAACTTCAGATCACGGAGCAAAAAGTTAGCCCTCATACCACCCTGGACGCAGAAAAATAATAAAGTTATAGGGGTCAGAATATGACAATTTTAAATGTTAATTTTCCTGCATGTAGTTATGATTTTTTCCAAAAGTATGACAAAATCAAACCTATATACCGTAAGTAGGGTATCAATTTAATCGTATGGACCTACAGAATAATGATGTGTCATTTTTACCGAAAAATGTACGGGGTAGAAACAGAAGCCCCCAAAATTTACAAAATGGTATTTTTTTCTTCAATTTTGTCGCACAATTATTTTTTTTCCGTTTTGCCGTAGATTTGTGGGTAAAATGACTGATATCATTACAAAGTAGAATTGGTGGCGCAAAAAATAAGCCCTCATGGATTTTTAGGTGCAAAATTGAAAGGGTTATGATTTTTAAAAGGTAAGGAGGAAAAAAACAAAAGTGCAAAAAACAGAAAAGCGCTTGGTCATTAAGGGGTTAAGGTTCATCACCACAGCCTACAATTGTTGAACATGGTAATTTTATTTTAGAATGAGAGTGCCCCCCCATGTTCCCATTTTATTTCCAATATAATTGGAGCTATTCATAACTTAGATCTAACATCCAACTACATTGCATCCCCCTACTAGCATAATAATATATATAATATCAATTAATACTCCTTATAACCCGTTATACAAAAATCTAACATATATGTGATGTGATAGGAGAGTGATATGTATTCCATCTATCACTCGCTTTTCATCTCAAAAATTCGTATATCCACAGAATAACGAGGATATCCTATTTTGCACTGATACATATCCATTCCATCAGTACAAAAGTCCCCACAATTGGGAACTACACAGTTAGGCTGGGTTTTCAGCCATATGGGCCGCCCGTATGTAATTCATTTCAATGAGGCGACCGGAGTGAAACACTGACTCCGGTCGGCTCATTTTTGCCCCGTATGCGGTTTTCCCACCGGGCTTAAAACCGTGGTCCACGGCAGGGATGAGGGAGCGCCCGGTTTTACCTGCCCCCAGCCGTATGCGGCCCCGTATGGCTGAAAACGTGGTGTGAACCCAGCCTAACTAATATCTCCTATAAGCACTGAATCTGTTGTTCGTACACAGCCGGCTCATGCGCATAATACCATGTTTCCACAGCGCTGCAGTCCCTTACAGATTGGAACATTGTCTATGTCCACGATCTGCTCTTTATTCTCAAAACGCACATGCGCAAGCTCTTCATGCTTCCACAGCGGAACAGCTCCCCACAGTACTGACCATGTTCACGATCAGCCCTCCGTACACTAAGGCTGGGTTCACATCATGTTTTTGCCATACTGTTATCAGTTTTTCAAAAGAAAACCATATGGCAAAAAAACTAATGGAAACATGGTAAAAAGTTAACCGTTTTTAAACCGTATACTGTTTTTAAAAGTGCATACAGTTCTGTGCATACAGTTTAAAAAAAAAAAAAAAACTTTTTTAAAATTTTGTCCATTTTTATTTAAAGTTATTCTTGTTTTATTGAAATTTCCAGGGAAGTAGGAGTGGTCTCCCATGTGGTCTTGCCTTGCTAGGTTGGAGAGAGACAGGAGAGCAGGTTTTTGCTAGAGCTCGTGCATTTTTTGCATTATTTGTCTTGAGACCATGATTGTTATGCCAATTTTGTGCATGCAGTTTCTAGAGCTGCGTGAGTGGAGGAGATTGGCCCTTCATTATTGGGTGCACCTGGTTAATGCCATCCGGCCACGGCTTGGTGCATTTGAGGCACTGTATGTCCAGCTACGAAATTTTCCAGACAAATTTCAGCACTATCTGCAGATGATCCCTTCTAGCATTGATGTGTTATTGGAGCTTGTTCGGGACAACATCCAGCACCAGGATGACATCCAGCACCAGTATACTCGCTTCAGGATTGCAGTCTCGCCAGAACAGCACCTTGTGGTGACCCTCAGGTAAGCATATTTATATACATAGTTTACTCCATGCAAGAGGAGGATTTTTTTTTCTTTAAATGTATATATAGGAGATATATGTGTGTGTGTGTATATATATATATATATATATATATATATATATGTGTATGTAATATATATATATTTATATTATGTATGTATGTATGTATATACATGTATGTATATGCAGCCTGAATATATATACCTTAATAGACCACAAATTCAAAAAAAATATTTAAAGTGAGGGGTAGATAACCTACAACAAAATCAACCTACATAGCTCAAACACCATTAATCTCTAGAAATTAAGTACACAAAATAATGAAAGCAATATCAAATTTTATAAGGTACAAAATGTGTGTGTGTGTGTGTGTGTGCATATATGTGTGTGTGTGTGTGTGTATATATATATATATATATATATATATATATAATATAATATTATAACAAGAACAACAAAAAGAATCCCACCCCATGAAAACATAGAACACACAGACAGTTTAAAAGCAAACGGTGGGGGGAACACCAGATGGAAATAGATAATAGTGTCAACAATAGTGACCACTATGATATTGTAATGCTAAATTACCATATAATCTTCTGAATATTCACTCGAATCAGAGCAAATGCTAGTATACATATTGTCAGTGCTTAGATAATACATATGCTATAATAGGTACCCAGAAAGCCGCTGTGCTCATAACCAATAGAGGTAACAAGTCAGTCCAGGATGAAGCGGAGCAAAATGCGTTAGAGTGTAAGGTGGGGGAACACCGGAGCTGGATGCAGTATCCACATTGGTCAGTATTATCTTACTCGGTGACCTTTGTTCCATTTGTGCTTATTAGGACATCTTTTACAGGCCCAGTACCGCATAGCAATTGAACACTATACATATACACACATTGGCATATTTGTGCTTATTGTTACCTCTATTGGTTATGAGCACAGCGGCTTTCTGGGTACCTAATTATAGCATATGTATTATCTAAGCACTGACATTATGTATACTAGCATTTGCTCTGATTCGAGTTAATATTCAGAAGATTGTATGGTAATTTAGCATTACAATATCGTAGTGGTCACTATTAATGACACTTATCTATTTCCGATGGAAAAGGGCAAGTTGAGCTCACAGAAAAAGGCACGAGGTTAACTAAGTAACCCTCACTCAAGGGTTAAAAAATACAAAACTGGATCAAAGAAAACACTTCTTAGTCCTCAGTGTCTTATCATCAGTAATGAGTGTGCAATAGACATTCGACACTGTCATATAAGAGACTGCCAGCTAGTATGATATAATTAGTTATTTAATATATTAAAAATATGAAAATACATGGATATGCAATATCTGGAAATCTGCCCCCACAGGGCCCTTGTGGTTAATAGGCTGACTCCAGAATCCAGAATACCAATATCAGTATAATATAGATATGATAAGTACAGATAAAATGCAATTACTAAAAATTCAGTCCACCTGCTATGAAAAATGATCTCTCAAACTGGATGACCTATAGAAAAAATAGTCAAAATGAATGTTATATTGTCCCAAATATATTATTGCAAGATTAGGTGTATGATATTTCAGTTCAGTTCAATTTATCCTGTAAACAAATGTATCTGATCCAATAGATGTAACTATTCCTGTAAAGTAATATTCATATGGCCACAAAAAATAAATCCAAATTCAAATCTGTAAAATAAAATTGTATCCAATCTATAGAGACATGTCTAGATTCAGCGATCCTGTCAGAAGGAAAATTTGGCACTTTTTTGGCCACTCACCACTTCTGGATTTTGGTGGAGGTGTAGCGTCGGTGAAATATTCTCTGTTTCCGAGGCGGTACACCCGTATAACGGAGTCTAGCCGCTATGGGGAAGCTGTTCCTCCACTCTGTTCGTCCCGCTCTCGCCGCTTGCACCCGGTGGCGTGTGACGTCAGTGCACACAGTCAGCTGGTTGCAGGTCAGTTGACCTCTGATGGTATCGGGCACCTAGGATGAACCGGAGGGTGTCCGCCTGGGATTTCTGGACGGGAAGATTCAAATTAACACTATCATCCTAGGTGCCTGATACCATAAGAGGTCAGCTGACCTGCAACCAGCTGACCGCGTGCACTGACGTCACACGCCACCGGGTACAAGCGGCGAGAGCGGGAAGAACAGACTGGAGGAACAGCTTCCCCTTAGCGGCTAGACTCCGTTATACGGGTGTACCGCCTCGGAAACAGAGAATATTTCACCAACGCTACACCTCCACCAAAATCCAGGAGTGGCGAGTGGCCAAAAAAGTGCCAAATTTTCCTTCTGACAGGATCGCTGAATCTAGACATGTCTCTATAGATTGGATACAATTTTATTTTACAGATTTGAATTTGGATTTATTTTTTGTGGCCATATGAATATTACTTTACAGGAATAGTTACATCTATTGGATCAGATACATTTGTTTACAGGATAAATTGAACTGAACTGAAATATCATACACCTAATCTTGCAATAATATATTTGGGACAATATAACATTCATTTTGACTATTTTTTCTATAGGTCATCCAGTTTGAGAGATCTTTTTTCATAGCAGGTGGACTGAATTTTTAGTAATTGCATTTTATCTGTACTTATCATATCTATATTATACTGATATTGGTATTCTGGATTCTGGAGTCAGCCTATTAACCACAAGGGCCCTGTGGGGGCAGATTTCCAGATATTGCATATCCATGTATTTTCATATTTTTAATATATTAAATAGCTAATTATATCATACTAGCTGGCAGTCTCTTATATGACAGTGTCGAATGTCTATTGCACACTCATTACTGATAATAAGACACTGAGGACTAAGTGTTTTCTTTGATCCACTTATCTATTTCCATCTGGTGTTCCCCCAACGTTTGCTTTTAAACTGTCTGTGTTTTTTATGGGGTGGGATTCTTTTTTTCAATTTGTGTCTTAATTTCTAGAGATTAATGGGGTTTGAGCTATGTAGGTTGAATATATATTCTGAATATCTGAATTTAATCTCCCCGGAATGGAGCCATACCATTTTTGGATCCACTGTTTCTGTCATGTAGATATGTGATCAATTTTCTAATTACTTCAACTCAGAACAAGGTGCCTTGCCATGGCAGGATGATATGTAGGTATGAAATGTGTATTTTTATTTTAAAGTTGATACCTTATTTGTGATATTAATGCTCTTTTTCTTTCCCTTTTGTAGATGGTGTTCAAGGACAATTCTATCATCATTATGAAGAGGACTACATGTGGATATTTGCACCTTTTTTAAATTTCTTTTAAAAATAAATATAGAAAACCCCTTTTGGGGAAATATAAACTTAACTTTTTTTTATAAAATGAAAAAAAAAGTCTGTCTTTTTAAATAGTATACAAATATAAATATAGAAACAATTTATACAAAAATCATGTACAAGGAACTTCAAAACACACTCAGTGCAAGATATATAAAAAAAAAAAACTACATACGTCGGTAGACCTGCCCTCATTCTCCCTTAAATGTTTCCTCATAACGTTGAGGTAAGGGAGGTATGTCTTGTCTTTGCCTCTGGGATTAGAATGGTGGGGGATGCATAGGAGCAAGGGGGGGGGGGGGGGTAATTAAGAAAATCATGTGTACATTTTATGATTTTTTTTTTTTTTGCTTGTAGAGGGCCTGTTGCTCCTCTGACATCCTTTCCATTGAGGGAATAAGAGTAATGAGGAAATCACGACATGGGCTGGGAGGGGGCTACTTATCATACCCTCCAAGCGCATGACACCAACATCCATGAGCAAACATTTTGTATTACACATGTCCTCTAATTTTTGTATGGCATCCAGGACACATTTGAACATTTCGATTTTTCGATTTTTTTTTTAGATTTGTCTGTGGCTAATTGTTGAGCGAAGTCCACTGGATACTGTTGCCTGTGTTTGAGATGCTCCAGCTTCCGCAATGGGTTCCTCCTCCTCTATATTTAGTTCTTCCCGTTGTGGGGATGTAGTAGAGGCTGTGGTATTAGAAGTTCTAAAATATATAAGAAAAAAAACATTAAATACAGTGTAGTACCTCTTTTTCTTTTTAAAAAGTACATGAGCAAAATAGTTTTTACAAACATTTTTGAAAATACTATACAATTGAAATTAGTAACTACAAAGATTTGCTTTTTTTTTCATTTGAAAAAATCCACATCAAAATGAAAAAATGCAATTTTTGTTTGC
Organism: Hyla sarda; assembly: GCF_029499605.1. NCBI lineage: Eukaryota > Metazoa > Chordata > Amphibia > Anura > Hylidae > Hyla > Hyla sarda. The sequence continues at coordinate 119,640,600 of NC_079192.1, forward strand.
TAAGGGCAAACGTGACATTTTTTCAAAACAAAGTAAAAAAAAAAATTCAATAAAAAAAAAGGTAAACTGTTGTATTTAAATGACTATGGCCCAGATTTTCAAACTATGTGAGCAAAAAACTGGGTATATTTTCACACAGCAACCAATCACAGCTCAGTTTTCACTTTAACAGCGCTTGTTAGAGGAGCTGTGATTGGTTGCTGTTAGAACATCTCTCTGTTTTTTCTATCACAGTTTGATAAATTTGGCCATATACAAGCAGGTTATTTATTTTTGGTTTGTGACAAAAAATGTAGGCAATATGCAAAGGTACACTTATGCATTTCCTGGATTTTTTGAAGGAAGGACAGTCATTCAGCATGTTTGTAGTTTGTCCTTTTGGCTACAGACCCACTTGGCAAATTTGAGTCGCGCAGCCACTTGAAAAAGCTAAGGAAAAGGAAAAGTTACATTATAATACATGTACACACTATCATACACAAAAACATGAAGATTCTAAAATATAGCCTCTTGTAGTTTGTCATCATAGTTTAAGAAATCTGGGAAGATTTTAATATAAATTTCCTCCCATCTTCTACATGTACAAACATTATAGTGATGTTTGGGATGGGATTTATCCCATAGGAATGGTCTCTCCTGCACATAATGGATCACATTCTCTATGAGAAATGCTGATGGATCCACTTCATAATGAATGTTTTTTTTATTTCCTAGATTTCTGCAATAAAAAAAAAAAAATAAAAAAAAAGGAAAATTAGTCCAACTTCAATTCTATCTTTATACTGGTCTCATGCTAGACAATCAGATCCCTTTTTCAATGGAAAATAAAGGACAACAAATTTTGGGGGTTTAACATACAACCACTAATTGAAATTATTATGGTACACAATTTTTCCATTGTTAATGCCCAACCTTTGAACATAATCCAAAAAATGAACTACTCTCTTTACCTTGCTTGAGGTCTTTTCTGGGGCAGGATTTTTTTTTTGGGGTTGGTTACCTATAGGATTTCTTCTGAGAACTACCAGTATCCTGTTAATGGAAAAAAAATATATAGAAGGTATAACTTTTCATCATATAAAAAAATTAGATTTTTTTTAAAGGATACATTGTGCTACACTAGCATATGTCTACATGACTACAACATCATGCCGTGCAAAACCTAGTATCATTGTGAACAACAGCAGCACAAAGAACAAAAAGGACCAATCTGAAGCCTGGAAGTAAATAGTTGGTCGTAGCAACCAATCACATTACTAAAAGACTTTAAAAAAAAATGTGGTCTTAATTATAAACATCTAAGATATTGGTAACATTTTTAATTTGAAAATGTTATAATATTGACAGGTGATTAGATTTTTGGAAACATTTCCAAAGATTAAAATATTAACATTATGTTCATACCTCAGTAGTGGACAAATGTTGTGTCATATGCTCCTCTTTGTCCTTTGATGGATCAGCAACCAATTGCGTGGGTGTTGTCTCCTGCCCACTAGGCTATTAAAAAAATAAATAAAAATGGTCAAAAAATTTTAAGGTTACAAAAATAAATAGAAAAGGAAATCACTTAAAAATACAAAATATACATACAGACACTGGTGGGCTCTCTGTTAATGTTAGATCAGGAAGATCTGGGCTTGGAGTCTGTATAGGTTTAAAAAAAAAAAAAATAATAATAATAATCATTATTAATCCTAGATCATAAATAATGAGTTTAAAACTTTAAGAATAAAAAAAATAAATATAAACACAGCGAGAAAATGGGGGTAGGTGTCACTCTCGTATTCTGAGGATGAAATTTTTGACAATCTATAAATAATGAAAATAAAATATTAAAAGACAAAATATTTTAAAAATAAAAACTCACATACATTAAGCAAACACATCATCCCGCCATATACCGTATTTATCTCCGTATAACACGCATTTTTTAGGCTAAAATTTTTAGCCTAAAGTCTAAAATCAATGAACTGCAGCGGCTTTTGCAGGTCTAAAGACCTGCTGTCGCTGCCCGATTCTCTGCCCCTTCCTATCCTGGGGTCCAGAGACTGCCGGAGCCGCTGCCCCATTGCCTCCCCCATCCCCGGTTTTTCTGACCCCACAGAAGCCCCCAGGAAGGGCAGGGGGAGAGAGGCCGTCGCTGTCCGCTTCTCTCCCCCTGCCTTTCCTGGGGTCTAGAGCCCTGCTGCCGCCGCTTCTCTCCCCCTGGCTATCGGCGCCGCTGCCCCATTGCCTCCCCCATCCCGGTTTTATAATTACCTGTTGCCGGGGTCAGGTCCACGCTGCTTCTGACTCCGATGATGCCTGTCCTGCGTTGTTGCTATGCGCTGCGCTACGCAATGACGAGTGACGTCGCATTGAAGACGTCACTCGTCATTGCGCCTCGCAGCGCATAGCAATGACACAGGAGACTCCACACCGGAGCCAGAAGCAGTGTGGACCTGACCCCAGCAACAGGTAATTATAAAACCGGGGATGGGGGAGGCTATGGGGCAGCGGCGCCGATAGCCAGGGGGAGAGAAGCGGCGGCAGCAAGGCTCTAGACCCCAGGAAAGGCAGGGGGAGAGAAGTGGGCAGCGACGGCCTCTCTCTCCCTGCCTTTCCTGGGGGCTTCTGAGGGGTCAGAAACAGTGTATCGGGGTATACACATGCACACACACACACACACACACCCTCATTTTACCAAGGATATTTGGGTAAAAAACTTTTTTTTACCCAAATATCCTTGGTAAAATAAGGGTGCGTGGTATACCCCGATAAATACGGTACATTCATATAAAACCTATGATGCCTTAAAATACCCATATCTATAAAAATTTAGTTGTCTATAAATAAAAGTACCATTCAACACATTTATTTTTGCAAAAGGGTGCCTCCTGCTGTTGCTAATCTAAACAACAGGCCTTTTTCAAAACCAAATTTCCAAAAAAAGGATGTAAAGAATATATGGACATTGAGAAAACATTAAGGAGGGTGTTTCCCAACCTGGGTGCCTCCAGCTGTTGCAAAACTACAACAACCAGCATGTCTAGAGGCCCGAAGTATAACCAGGTATGCTGGGAGTTGTAGTTTACCAATAGCAAAAGGCACCCTGTTAAAAAAAAAAATATATATATAACACTTGTATCCTTTTATAACAGCTAAAATTTCATATTAGGAGGGGGTGAACTTTGCAAAAAAAATTGCAGTCCACCCATGCATTTCATGATGAGGAAAAGATAACATGCAATAAAAAACAATATGTGGCACAACAGCTACTATAAAAGGTAAAATACAGCATATTTAATCATAATGGCAGGCCTAAAATCACATATAAAAGCATGCAAGGTGTACCAAGATAGCTGCATGGGCACTACACAGATACTATACAGGGTTAATCCAGCATGTAAAAAGAAAATGGCTGCCATTTACTTACCTAAAACACGCAGACGAGGTGTACAAAGATGGCTCACTGACTCCTCTGTGGTGTTTGAGCATGTACAGAATCTTCTGCAGACTTCTGGACGGAGGGTGGGAGGGGTGTTGGGTGGGGACTTTAGGATGCAAATGCCCAAGTGCAAAGTAAAACCGTATACTTGTGCGTTTCCCATTGACGTCCATGTTAAAAAAAAAAAACGTATGCGGTTGCAGTACGGTTTTTCAACCGGAGACAAAACCATGGTCAACCATGGTTTTGAGTATGGGAAAAAAAACATATTGCAAGCAAACCATCTGCAACCGGATGCATCCAAATGCATACGGTTTTTAATATGGTTCCATACGTTTTCAATAATGAAAACGTATACGGGAACCGTACTTGAAAAAGGTGGTGTGAACCCACCCTAACTGATATGTACGTGAGGATTACTATATCCGCAGCACAAGACTACATGGATACATTTTTAATAAATAGATGAGAACTCGTCCATGTCAGTTTGTTTTTACTTGTCCCACCAAATGCCAGAACGGGCATATACACTTTCAGGAACCTGTTAATCGCATTTTTTAAGAAGGTTGTAAATATGTAAATTTTAGGTAGATTTTAAGCATTTATTTGATACAGATGGACATCACAAATGAAGTTGTCAGTGAAGGTTTACACCGCACGTCATCATTATGCGTTCAGCTGGAGGAGGAACATGTCCCAGACCTGTCAATCACTTGTTTTAGCGTTTTTTTTCCCTGCTTTATAAACCCTGTATATCTTTTAACCTGCATATGCCATTTTAAGATTGAGAAAGAGAGAGTGCTAGTCTCGAAAAGTGTTTGTTTGTTGGCTCAATAAATGTACAGTTTCACTATACCACGTGTACTGTGAAGTTTTTCTTCTATTGTATCTCCTGATCGGCGTGGGCTCAGACATTGCCGATACCCGGGTGGCTGCACCATTCTTTTACGCTGCAAGAGGTGGTTGTGTCTAACGCACAACCCAAAAAGGTGAGCATAATCACCTCTCGTTTCTCACTCAGCACATTGTGCATTTATCATATCAGACGTACTATCCCATAAGAAGCTGATGGGAACACATGGGAAGTGTCACATGCAGCACATGGAGTGGGAATGCATAGCGTATGATTGTGCCAACCCTGGATGACTTGCCAGGACCCCTTATAAGTAGGGCAGCCCCTATTCACATGTGGGACACCACTGATCTGCTTTGCTTCCAGACGTGCACTTAGACTGTGGACATCAAGCATTCTGAAGATGCTGATTTTGTAGAAGCCCTAAAGACAAATGAACCGTGAGTAGAGTGGTTTCCACTCCTGCCACAGTTTACTTATAAGGTGTCTCTGTCCCTTTTCTTGCCGGGAGACACAGCAGGGGGGAAGGAAATAGGCAACATAAGCAATAAATCTGTAATGCCTGTCTGTGAACCATGGTTAATGAAGAAAGGTCTGCTATTATGCAAGACAATAGATCCATGATTAGAGAAGAGGTTCACTCTTCTATTTCTGGGAAGAATTCCCTTAGGGAACCAGGCCTTAGGGATGCTCCCGCTAAGTGTACTAGAAACTCCTAATCCGAACCCGAGACCCTTGTTCCTGGTGCGTCCTCAGAAATAATCGGAAGAAATTGAAAGAGGACTCTAAAGTGAAAATAGTGAGGTGGTACTATTTTGACTTAGGCAACATAGAATCCCTTTTTTCTGCCATCCGAAAATACTATGGGTAATGAGGAGAAAATACAATCCTTCTCAATTTGTGATAAGAAGTTTAGTCTTCTGAGCGTAAGAAAGCATAAGGTCTTCCCTGTGCACCCAAACCCATTTAGGAGCAGATTCCCTTTTAATCCTGAAGACTTGAAGGTCTAGTGGGGGAGGTTCCTAGATGCACATGTCACTAAAGTGTGAAAACATACATTCATTTCTTTTGAAGATGCCTCCCAATTTAAGCACCCCATAGACCACAGGTTAGAGGGGTTACTTATGAGCTTGTGGGAGACAGGAGTCATTCCCATGAAGACTAATGTAGCAGCCACATGTGTAGCAAGGGCAATGTTTATTTGGCTCAAACAGTTGAAGGACCACCTTAGGAAAGGTACCCCGAGAGTTGATTCTGCAGAATCATTGAGATTTACCACCAGGTCCGCTTGCTTGTTTAACTCTGTCCATTGTACACTCTGGCTCAAGCCTTGGCCTGCTGACATCTATAAAAAATAAAATAAAAAAAAACACGTTCTGATCCCTTTAAGGGATTTTAGGTGTTTGAAGCAGAGTTTGACAAGATCCTAAAAAGTGCTGCAGGTAACAAAAAGGGTTTCCAGTCGACAGAACCCCTAAGTGACTTCAGCCTTTTTTGTGGCAACAAGCGCCCTTCCAGAGATTCTTCCCCTTATTCCAAGAGATTTATCAAAACCTGTCTAGAGGAAGAGTGGTGCAGTTGCCCATGGCAACCAATCAGGTTGCTTCTTAAATTTTTCACAGGTTTCTTTAAAAACGAAAAAAGCAAGCTGATTGGTTGCCATGAACAACTTCACCACTCTTCCTCTACACCGGTTTTGATAAATCTCTCCCTTTATCCTTAAGACCAACTATTGTTCTGGTCTTGCTCCCGCAAAGAAATGACAGGGATCAGGTGGTGGAAAGACTACTGCAATTTGCAGGCCAATGAGCCAGTGTGACCTCAAACCATTGGGCTCTTAAGTTAGTTCAGCAGGGTTAAAAAAATTAAATTTTTAAGTCTTCCTGCCCCTCAAGTTTTTTGTCCCAATACTTTTTTTTCCCCCTTCAGACCGGAAAATCCTAAACTTAACGCACCTCAATTGGTGACTAGTCTACCAATGCTTCAAGATGGAGTCATAAGGCACCACTGTTCCTTTGATTTCCCAGAATACACTGATGTGTTTGGTAGATTTGAAGGAGGCATAGTATTGCATCACTATCCATTCTTGATTCGCTGTGCCTTTGAATATGGAAATACTATGCTCAAAAAAAAATTAAAAATAACGGGAACACTAAGATAACATATCCTATATCTGAATGAATGAACTAATTGGATGAAATACTTTCGTCTTTACATATGAATGTGCTGACAACAGAATCACACAAAAATTATCAATGGAAATGAAATGTATCAACCCATGGAGGTCTAGATATGGAGTCATACTCAAAATCAAAGTGGAAAACCACATTACAGGCTGATCCAACTTTGATGTAATGTCCTTAAAACAAGTCAAAATGAGACTCAGTTGTGTGTGGTCTCCACGTGCCCATATGACCTCCCTACAAAGCCTGGGCATGCTCCTGATGAGGTGGCGGATGGTCTCCTGAGGGATGTCCTCCCAGACCTGCACTAAAGCATCCGCCAACTCATGGACAGTCTGTGGTGCAACGTGGCATGGTGAATGGAGCGATACATGATGTCCCAGATGTGCTCAATCGGATTCAAGTTTGAGGAACGGGCGGGCCAGTCCATAGCATCAATGTCTTCCTCTTGCAGGAACTGCTGACACACTCCAGCCACATGAGGTCTAGCATTGTCTTGCCTTAGGAGGAACCGAGGGCCAACCACACCAGAATATGGTCTCACAAGGGGGTCTGAGGATCTCATCTCGGTACCTAATGGCAGTCAGGCTACCTCTGGCAAGCATGTGGAGGGCTGTGCTGCCCCCCCCCCCAAAGAAGTGCCACCCCACACCATTACTGACCCACTGCCAAACCAGTCATGCTGGAGGATGTTGCAGACAGCAGAATGTTCTCCACAGCGTCTCCAGACTCTGTCATGTCTGTTACATGTGCTCACTGTGAACCCGCTTTAATCTGTGAAGAACACAGGGCGCCAGTGGCCAATCTGCCAACCTTTGTGTTCTCTGGCAAATGCCAAACGTCCTGCACGGTGTTGGGCTGTAAGCGCAACCCCAACCTGTGGTCATCGGGCCCTCATACCACCCTCATGGAGTCTGTTTTTTAACATTTGAGTGGACACATGCACATTTTTGGCCTGCTGGAGGTCATTTTGCTGGGCTCTGGCAATGCTCCTCCTGCTGCTCTTTGCACAAAGGGGAGGTAGCGGTCCTGCTGCTGGGTTGGTGGCCTTCTCTACATCTCCTGATGTACTGGCCTGTCTCCTGGTAGCGCCTCCATGCTCTGGACACTATACTGACAGACACAGCAAACCTTCTTGCCACAGCTCTCATTGATGTGCCATCCTGGATGAGCTCCACTACCTGAGCCACTTGTGTGGGTTGTAGACTCCATCTCATGCTACCACTAGAGTGAAAGCACCGCCAGCATTCAAAAGTGACCAAAACATCAGCCAGGAAGCATAGGAACTGAGAAGTGGTCTGTGGTCACCACCTGCAGAACCACTCCTTTATTGGGGGGTGTCTCCATAATTGCCTATAATTTCCACCTGTTGTCTGTTCCATTTGCACCACAGCATGTGATGTGTCAATCAGTGTTGCTTGCTGAGTGGACAGTGTGATTTCACAGAAGTGTGATTGACTTGGAGTTACATTGTGTTGTTTAAGTGTTCCCTTTATTTTTTTTGAGCAGTGTACATAATTTCTAGTTCTGTTGTCTCCTGTTGCGAATCTCTTTGGCTCCCTGAGTTTTAACACACCTGGTTTTCCAGGAGCAGATCCAGTCACACTTAACCAAGTCTCTATTTAGGGTTGAAAAGAAATTGAGAGAAATTAAGTTTAGATCCCTCCACCCACCAGATTTTTCTGGGAATTATGTTAGACTTAGATTCCCAGATGTCCTTTCTCCTGAAACTTCAGAAAGGAGAATTTAGCCCAGAAAGTGTCAATCTTTCTAAAGAAGAATCAAACTTCTATACGGAATTGCATAAGGACCAGGGCCTTACAAGCAGTAGCCTAGAGTCAGGCCCACTCCAGGCCTCGTTATGTAAATATTCTCACTCACTGGGACAAGAGACAATCATTCCTAAACAAAAAAGACCACCAGGAGATCCCTGGATTGGTGGCAGGTCAAGAGGAATATCTCAATAGGAAAATTATGGTCCAATTCCCCGATAGGGGCAGTAACTACGGATGCAAGTGGAATAGTTTTGGGCCGTTTCCCAAAGGAGCATGGTCCAGGTGGTCTGAACATCAGATGTAGGCTGGAAGTCCTTGAACTACAAGGAGCTCAGGGCAATATAGGAAATGTTAAAGTTCCTTCAGAATCATTTAGTCGGGAAACATCTGATTATTTACTCAGATAATACGACAGCAGTTTCTTTCATAAGACACCAGCGGGGGACAAGACATCCCCACCTTCACAGTCTCTCCAGTGAAATATTTTCTTAGAGGGAAAAGACAGTCCTATCCATCATGGCAGTGCACCTGGGAGAAGTAGGAAATTTCAAAGCAAACTTCTTAAAGGGGTATTCCAGGATTTTTTTTATTTGACTATGCTACAGGGGCTGTAAAGTTAGTGTAGTTTATAATATAGTGTCTGTACCTGTGTGCGACGGTTTTCTCACAATTCTTCTGTGATTTTCACCCCAATATTTATTTTTAACAGTATACAAAATGACTGCTGTCTCAGATTGTCTCCGAGACCTGACTCACCAGTCAGCTGATGACAGGGAGCCTGTCTGCTTCAATGGGTGGAGGGATCGCTTGTTGGAAGAGAGATCAATTTGCAACTAATGCAACAGCTGTAGGCACCCTGATTGAAAACAACAGGTATTTTGAATGGATGCAGCTCATTTATGTTTCAATGGGTGGGGTGGCTGATGTGTGGGAAGGAGGAAAATGGAATTATGGGATTTGTAGTCAAAAAAGAAAAACTCAAACAGGAAATACCAGTTCACAAAAAGCTAGTCACAGTGTTATGGTAATCTCACAACATATTTAGCCCCAAGACAAGCGCAGATCCTTCCTAAGCATGTCCATTACTGTCTGCCTGGTATGTACTAAAATCACCTTATGGTGGCTAACCCCTTTAAGGAGAAGGAGAGTAGACTAGGTGGAGTAGGAACTCCATGAGGCAGTGTTCAACATGATAGTCGATAGCTGGGGTCTTCCTCAAAATGACCTGTTTGTTACCCAGGAAAACAGAAAGGTTCCCTTGTTTTTTTCTCTGAGAAGGAGAGATTTTCCCACAGATTTGGATGCCCCGGGTCAGGACTAGCATTGGAACCTGGTTTATGCCTTTTCCCCGCTTCCCTCTTATCCCAGTGGTCCTTAGGAAGATAAGAAAGGGGGAAGTAATTCTGATAGCTCTTGCCTGATCCAAGAAGAACAGGTTTTCCCTGTTTGAGATCCTAGCAATAGCTCCCCCTCTTTCGCTTCTGAGCAGACCAGACCTACTTTTAAGGTCTCCTATGATTTCCTGAAGTAGGGAGGTGTTTCCTTACAGCATAACTCTTTGAGGTGAGGGGCATTTCAGACCCCATCATCTCCGCCATCCAGTCCGGAAGGAAGCCCTCTACAGGTTCTGTTTATGCAAGGACTTGGCATGGGTTTAATTCCTGAAATATAGGCCCTGCAAGAAAGGCCTTTTGATATAGATAATCCTAGCATTCACTTGGATTTCCTTCAGGAAGATCTTAAGAATGGCCTATTAAACTATAACCATAAAGTGCTTATTTTTCATTTGTTTAGGGGGGCACTAATATGGATGTGAGGCATGCATTGGACCTACCATATATGCAGTAACTCAACATTCACACGCCCTAAGCTATCCCTTACTATCTAAACTTATATTTTGTAAGAGTCTGATAGATCAATGTTACCCTGATGACGCCCCTAGGTATAAAAGGAAATGCGTTGGCAGTATAGACAATAATAGCTAACTATATCATTACTTTCTAGTACTTTGAGACTCTTCTTCTCAGAAAATAGATTTATATATAATAGATACTGTATATACTCGAGTATAAGCCGAGTTTTTCAGCACAATTTTTCGTGCTGAAAACGCCCCCCTCAGCTTATACTCGAGTGAACTCTCCGCCTGTCAATCCTTTCATCAGTGGTCTTCAACCTGCGGACCTCCAGATGTTGCAAAACTACAACTCCCAGCAGGCTGTCCGGACATGCTGGGTGTTGTAGTTTTGAAACCTCTGGAGGTCTGCAGGTTGAAGACCACTGCAGCCTTTGTCATCATCCCCCCCCCTTTTGTTTTGTACTCACCTCCCCTTGGCGGGAAGTTAGGGTGAGCTGGTCCAGGCCATCTATGCTGCAGGGACCGTCCGGTGGGGACGGTTAGTTGTTGCAGGCTGTCCATTTTTACCAGGGGGGGGGGCCTCTTCTCCGCTCATCGGGCCCAGCCCCGGACTAGTGATGTTGCCTTGACGATGGTGCGCAGGGACGTTCATGCGCAATGTGCGGAGAAGAGGTCCCCCCCCCCCCGGTGAAAATGGACAGCCCGCCACGACTAATCCTCCCCACCGGACGGTCCCTGCAGCATAGATGGCCCGGACCAGCTCACCCTAACTTCCCGCCGAGGGGAGGTGAGTACAAAACAAAAGGGGTGGGGGGGCTGGATGATGACGGAGGCCGCAGTGGTCTTCAACCTGCGGACCTCCAGAGGTTTCAAAACTACAACTCCCAGCATGTCTGGCTGTCCGGGCATGCTGGGAGTTGTAGTTTTGCAACATCTGGAGGTCCGCAGGTTGAAGACCACCGATGAAGGGATTGACAGGTGGTGATGTTGAAGGGGGGGGGGGGATGATGATGGGGGTCTGGATGATTACATGGGGGGATGATGTATTTCCCACCCTAGGCTTATAGTCGAGTCAATAACTTTTCCTGGGTTTTTGGGGTAAAATTAGGGGCCTCGGCTTATATTCGGGTCGGCTTATACTCGAGTATATACGGTAATTTGGTTTGTGAATACGAACTCAGTTTTAATTAGTACTTGGGTTCTTCACAGTATATGAGGTGTTATTTTAAGATTACCTATTAAAAGTTATATTTTATCCTTTTTGATTTATACTTCTGTTTCATGTCCCATTCAGTGATGAGGGAACATCCTTCATCTTGGTGCTGTCATAAAGGATTAGTAGAAACCGACTTAACGGTAGGAGTAGTGAAAGACAATAGCCATAATGTGGGTGACAGATGTCTACGTGGCACATTCATGTTGTGTTGCATTTTTTTTTTTATCATAATAGAACTTCCAGTACGTCCCTAGCTGTTTCTCTGCATACCCAATTTGGGCTGTCTGATGTGATCTAACCTATACTAAGAACTAGGAAATTTGTGTTTACTACTGGATCACCAGTTATATGGAAATGATCATTCGATGTAGCACACAGTTACCAAAGACTAGACTCCACTTTATATAGTGATCACCATGTGGGATAACTTATATAATGGGGAAGGGCGGATTTTATCATTGCCCTCACCAGAGCAGAGTGGCAAATTGCACATATTCTCTTGTGCAATAGCAAAAGCTTCTTGAAGTGTTTTAAAAAAACTTTTCATATTGCCATTATTAAACAAGTGCTCCACTCTTACCCCAAACTTTTGCCAAAATATGCCACCCTTAAATTTGTAAAATTAAAAGATTTAAATGACCCCAAAAAGGAAAATGAGGAATGCTTGGTTGACATAGGTAACAAAACAGCACAGAATTTTCTATAAGCTTCAAATGGAAGTCCATCGTTCCCTGGTGCAGAATTCCCTGTAAAAGATTTAAGAGTCCCGTAAGATACCATATCCAAACTTGCTTTCTGTTCTTTAGTTAGCAAGGAAAAGATGGAATCACCCCCCCCCCCCCCCCCCCCCAAAAAAAAAATCTATTTCCGATAGATTTATCAAGTACAAAAAGATTAGGCTCCTCTTGTTTTTGCTTAATTTTTGGTAAAGTTAGCCATCAAGTATCAAATTATCACGTTGGCTAACCAGTTAATTTTTTTTTCTAAATTTTTTTTTAAGATAGGTGAACTTTTTTTTAAATAATAGGCCTCTTAGAAATAATTCAGATGTACAGCATACTTACTAACACAGGATCTCCTGGTGGAGATGACTATACCCCCATGTATCCACAAATAAACAAGAAAATCTAAGATATTCCCCAGTTGTTATACTAGAAATACTATGAGCTCCTTATAGGGGGATAGTAAGTCCCTAAGTGCTTCCCCCACATGAAGTACCGGAGTACCCCTTTAATATTCCATTGGCCGTGGAAGCCATACTCTGGCAAGGAGTTTACGGTCCCATACACTCAAGCTGTTTATAAATGATTTACTATATTCATAGCACTAAACTGAAGTATGTCAAATAAACCAGCACCTGAATTAATGGGTGAAAGGAACAATGTCCGTTGTAAGCAATCCTTTATTAAATTATATGGGGGAAAACAAATCTCCTTTCTGTGTAAATGACAGAGACTTATTGTACTTTTATCTATTTTTTATCACCAGAGGAATTTCCTAGTCCTTGATATAAAGTTTACATACAGCATACACTTCAGTATAACCTGCTGCTTCTCTTTCAGATCTTGGCTCCGTTGACCATTGAAAGTTATTTTGTCTACATATTTAAACAGATAATGGGAAATTCATGAGATTCCAAGGGGCTAAGTGGCTCTGAATGGCAGTTCTGCCACCAAGGGAAAGATTAACAACAATTATGCAAGTATTTTTTTATTTTTTTTGGGGGGTGGGGGTTGTTATGCAGTGGACTTTACTGTTAAACTAACATGATCTCTTTATTCTGTGTTTCAATACTATTAAATATTTGTATGTTTTTCTATTATTGTACTGTTTAAAGAAAAAAATCTAACTTTTGTAACAAAATAAGTATGTTTTAAATTACTGGTCAGCGATATGTGAGATTTACTTGTATAGCATGCCAGAAGGCAGACTATACACACACGGATGGCAGTAGAGTGGCATGGAGAAGATAAGAAGACCCCCGTCATCTTGACTTATCAGACCCCTTCAGGCATGCTGCAGGTGATCCTATGAGTCTTACAAAGCCTTGAATATACTTTTAGATGCTGTGATCAACATTAATGGCGGTAGCAGCATGAACACTGATGTCCGACATTAGCGGTGGGTCTCCAGTCTATGAAGCAAATGCAGCTTCTGTGCTTGATGCAGGTAGTAAATGTTCGCTGTGGTGCACCAAGCACCTGGTGGCAAAGATGTACATTTAGGCCCTGCGTCCTCTAGGGGTTAAACTCATAATTCCATCTGTAAAAACTTCACATTTGTCTCAGGACAGATTGCGGTGCCCTAAAGAATCAGGTTATAGGTGCTCATTGAAATCTAGGGAAGAGAGAGAACAAAGAGTGGTTGGAGAAAGAGGGGGAGAACAGAGACACATGAAGAGGCTTCAGAAACTTGTAGTAAGTATATCTCACACCAGTGTTTGAATCACAGCTTAGACTGTTCAGTACTGCTCTATAATGTTCCCTATACTGCTGTTTAAGGGTGTACTATATGTAAAGGAGCAGGTGTGCACATGGTATGGGAGACTTCGTAATGGCTAGGCTCCAACCACTAGCTCAGGGACACCTGAAAAGTAGAGATGGAGCCTGCAGGAGGAGAATGTGGTTAAAAAAAAATTACATATACAAGTTATATAACTAGGTTTGCATGGAATTCTCTGGTTTCCTCCCACAATCCAAAAATATACTGATAGGTTACTTTCGAATTTTGATTGTGAGCCTTATTGGTTACAGGGACCAAATTGAATGCGCAGGCATGGTTTAAATGGAAACGTCTTTGCTAGAGCATGCAAAACATAACCATTTTCAAATAGAATCATTATAATTACTATAATTCTAAACTATAATCCAGTCACAGCGCACTTCACTTCCTGGCCAGCCGCTCTGCTGACCATTGCACTCTGCAGATTAATTCAGTGAAGGGATCTGGTTTAAAGGGGTATTCCAGGAAAACATGTATTTTTATATATCAACTGGCTCCAGAAAGTTAAACAGATTTGTAAATTACTTCTATTAAAAAATCGTAATCCTTCCAATAATTATCAGCTTCTGAAGTTGAGTTGTTCTTTTTTGTCTGGCAACAGTGCTCTCTGCTGACACCTCTGTTTGTCTCGGGAACTGCACAGAGTAGAAGAGGTTTGCTATGGGGATTTGCTTCTACTCTGGAAAGTTCCCGAGGCAGGTGTCATCAGAAAGCACTTTGACAGAAAAGAACAACTCAACTTCAGCAGCTCATAAGTACTGAAAGGATAAAGATTTTTTTAATAGAAGTAACTTACAAATCTGTTTAAATTTCTGGAGCCAGTTGACATATAAAAAAAGTGTTTTCCAGGATAACCCCTTTAAGTGACAGCTTGAGAGTGAGGCGCATGCTGCTGTGCACTTCACGTGGCTGTAACTCGCGACTGCAGTGCGTCTCAGGAGTGAGACCCGGTGCAATCTAAACTTTTCACATGTCTGGACAACGTGTCCAGATGCTTCATGGTAATTAGATTTTGAGTAATATATTACTTTAAAAGAACATTCTCATTGAAATGCTTGCACAGGGCTTCACATGTTGCTGTACACACTTGTTCTGTTAGGATGGCTGAATTACTGTAAAATATTAGAACTGGTTTTCCGGCTATAATTCCTGTGCTCGGTATGCTGCTCTTCTAAATAGCCTATTATGTAGTTTATAATCTTTCAGAGCTTCTGAAAACCCCTTTTACATAGAATGGCTTTTATCCACTTGGTTTCCACCTCCCGAGTCAGTGACCACATGTCAGACATCCTGTTTGATTTGATGTGAAGCCAGGTGATGGATATATAATGCTTTACTTGTATGCCGGTTCTGTGCACTTCACGGCTACACTTTGCCCTCTGTGTCTCAGTTATGGTATTCTTTTAGCATCATTGCTGCCCACATATCCCCCTCTCCCACGCTTTGTCAGTACACACTAGATCAGCACTAGCCAAGCCAACAACACTGTAGTATACATCATATACACACTCCTCGAGAAGGCACTGTGTAATGTTATGTCTGTCTTAGAAATGCTTGCTTCTCTGTTCTACTTCCAACATCCGCATTGTTAATATTCTGACTGTAATTAATATACTTTATATCATGAATCCGCATATGGGAGATGCCATATGCGTGTGAGAGGCCATACGGGGATCACTTCTCTATTTTTTGTTTATGCCATTACAGCCATGTTGTGGTTACTTTAAGGGGCCGATCTACAGTTTTGTCCCCCAATAAAACCCCAGCATTTAAATGAAAATGCTAGCGACACGTAGAAATTTTTTTTTTTGGGATAGTATTGAGGGTCAGAGTGGTGGGGTTGCACTTTTTGTAGTTCAAGTGCTCTTTTTGGAGGGCAAAATGGTGAGGGAATAATAGAAATTGTTTTACCTGGGTTCTTCTCCTCAGCATGGATCAAGAAATCTAGAGCCACCTGATGACTACACACCCACCCATTACCATTGTAGGAACGATGCTACACACATGAATACTTCCCTATGGCCAATTCTCCAGTAGGCAGAAGACACACCTTTTTGAAACCTTGCTGATGGCTTGTGCTCTCTGCTGACGTTGGTGGCACCTATACCACTACCAATGTTTTTGGCTTTTGTAAATGAGTTTTTATACCAAGTGTATTTGTAAAAGTTAAAGGGATACTCCGGTGGAAAACTTTTTTTTATTTTATTTTTAATTTTTTTTATCAACTGATGCCAGAAAGTTAAACAGATTTGTGGATTACTGCTATAAAAAAAATTCTTAATCCTTCCAGTACTTATTAGCGGCTGTATACTACAGGGGAAATTCTTTTCTTTTGGGATTTCAGAGGTGTCAGCAGAGAGAACTGTGGTAGTGACAGAAAATGTATCCCAAAAGAAAAGAATTTCCTCTGTAGTATACAGCCGCTAATAAGTACTGGAAGGATTAAGAATCTTTAATAGAAGTAATTTACAAATTTGTTTAACTTTCTGGCACCAGTTGATTTAAAAATATATTCCACCGGAGTACCCCTTTAAGTTTTAATTCACCTCTTTTAAGATCATTTTTCGTTTTTAGAATGCAAAAAACAATAAATACATAATTGTGGATTTGCTGTTTTACAAAAAGGTTAATAAAGGTTAATCCCCCAAAATGGAGTCAACAAAATTTTTTTGATACATGCTCACCATTACTCCACAAGGCATTCCAGCTGATTTGTTTCAAAATCAGATGCCCCCCCCCCATAGCCCCCATAAAAAGACTTTGAAAATCCTGATTGAGCAAAAAACTACACGCATTGGGCTTGCTTCCTGTGTTAGCTGCAGAAACAGGTTATGTGCACAGCAGAGATTACACTTCACATTGCAAAGTTATATAACTTTATCATGTGCAGCTATATAAAGGTAATTTCATTTGGCTGGAGTTCACCTTTAATGATCAAGAATTTTTTTTCTATTTATATATTGTCACATATTTTGTCTTATTTTTCTGCACACATAGCCATATGATTGTTTAGTTTTTTGTGGGACAACATTTATTTTTCATGATTTCATTTTGGGGGATTAACCTTTATTAACCTTTTTTGGGAGATGAATGGAAAAATAGCAAATCCACAATTATGTATTTGTAACATCCGCGCTCCGGCCAGACGAGCTCCCTGTCATGTCTCCGCTGCCGGCGGGGCTGGGATTCGCATCACAGGACGCACCCGCATGCAAATCTCAGCCCGTCACTCACCTACCTGTCCTCGCAGCCCCGGTGCGTGTGCCCCCACCTCCTAGGGTGTTTGCGTGCCATGGCTCTCACTCATAAAGGGCCAGTGGTCATTTAGTCAAGTGTCTACACGTGCACCCTGGTCCTTAAATATCAGCTCCTCCCTTGGTTCCCTGCCGGATCTTTGGTTGTCTATTGCCATAGTGAAAGTTCTGTGTCTCTGTTACTGTGTACCTGGTCCTTGCTAACTTCCTACCCTGCACATGTGTTACCTGCCCTGAGCTACTGCCATCTTGCCAGGTCCTGCCAGTCTCCTTCTGTGCCACACCACCTCCCAGCTACCTGTGTGGACGAGTCGTGCCGGGGGGAGCGACCTGGGTGCTGCCTGCCGCAGCAAGACTATCCCGCTTTGCGGCTGGCTCTGGGTATAAATAGATCAAGAGAGAGAGATCTCTGTACTGTCCCCTGATATACTGTATTTATACATAGTTATTAGGTCATCCCTAAGCCTTCTTTTTTCTAAACTAAATAACCCTAATTCTGATAATCTTTCTGGGTACTGCAGTCCTCCCATTCCCTGTATTACCCTGATTGCCCGTCTTTGAACCCTCTCCAGCTCCCCTATATCTTTCTTGTACACTGGTGCCCAGTACTGTACACAGTATTCTATGTGTGATCTGACTAGTGATTTGTACAGTGGTAGAATTATTTTCTTGTCGTGAGCATCTATGCCCCTATTGATGCACCCCATGATTTTATTAGCCTTGGTAGCAGCTGCCTGACACTGGTCACTACAGCTAAACTTACTGTTAACTAAGACTCCTAAGTCCTTTTGTATGTCAGTGGTCCCAAGTGTTCTCCCATTTAATACATAATCCCACCCCGGATTTTTCTTCGACATGTGCATAACCTTACATTAGTGTTGAACCTCATCTGCCACTTCCCAGCCCAAACCCCCAACCTTTCCAGATCCATTTGTAACAGTGCACAGTCCTCTATTGTGTTAACCACTTTACATAGTTTAGTATCTTCTGCAAAGATTGCTACTTTACTATTCAACCCCTCTACAAGGTCATTAATGAATATATTAAATAGAATGGGACCCAAGACTGACTCCTGTGGTACCCCACTAGTAACAGTCACCCAATCAGAATAAGTACCATTAATAACCACCCTCTGTTTCCTATCACTGAGCCAATTACTTACCCACTTATACACATTCTCCCCCAGCCCAATCCTTCTCATTTTATTCACCAACCTTTTATGTAGCACTGTATCAAATGCTTTGGAAAAATCAAGATATACGACATCCAGCGATTCCCCCTGGTCCAGTCTGGAGCTCACCTCCTCATAAAAGCTGATCAGGTTAGTTTGACAGGACCGATGCCTCATAAAGCCATGCTGATATGGGATCATACATTTATTTTTATCAAGATACTCCAAAATTGGGTCACCTTTTGATCAATTTTTAAATATTGCCACCACATTTGATATGCGCCAGTCCTGGAGAACAGTCCCTGTCACTATTGAGTCCTTGAATATTAAAATTAATTAATAATATATAATTAATTAATAAATTAATAATTCGGGTCTGTCTATTACATTACATAAAGGGGTATTCCAAGAGAAAACTTTTTATTTTTTTTATTTTATTTTTTTAAGTCAACTGGCTCCAGAAAGTTAAACAGATTTGTAAATTCCTTCTATTAAAAAATCTTAAAGGGGTATTCCGGGAATTTTTTTTATTTGACTATGCTATAGGGGCTGTAAAGTTAGTGTTGTTCATAATATAGTGTCTTTACCTGTGTGTGACGTTTTTTTCTCAATTCTTATGTGATTTTCACTTCAATATTTATTTTTAACAGCATACAAAATGACTGCTGTCTCGGATTTTTCCCAGCTTGCAGTGCAGTTGAGACCTGACTCACTAGTCAGCTGATGACAGGGAGCCTGTCTGCATCAATGGGTGGAGGGATCAATCTGCAACTAATTCAACATCTGTAGGCATCCTGATTGAAGACCAGAGGTCTGTAGCTCATTTATGTTTCAATGGGTGGGGTGGCTGATGTGTGGGAAGGAGGAAAATGGTATCATGGGATTTGTAGGCAAACAAGAAAACTGAAAACAGGAAATACAAGTTCACAGAAAGCGAGCCACAGTGTTATGGTAATCTCACAGCATAGCCATTTAGCCCAAGACAAGCGCAGATCCTTCCTAAACATGTCCATTACTGTCTGCCAGGTACGTACTAAAATCACCTTATGCTGGATAACCCCTTTAATCCTTTCAATAATTATCAGCTGCTGAAGTTGAGTTGATATTTACTTTCTGACAACAGTGCTCTCTGCTGACATCTCTGCTTGTCTCTGGAAATGCACAGAGTAGAAGAGGTTTGCTATGGGGATTTGTTTATACTCTGGACAGCTCCCGAGACAGGTGTCATCAGAGAGCACTTAGACAGAAAAGAACAACTCAACTTCAACAGCTCATAAGTACTGAAAGGACTAAGATTTTTTAATAAAAGTAATTTACAAATCTGTTTAACTTTCTGGAGCCAGTTGATATAAGTTTTTTTCCTAGATAACCCCTGAAATTGCTTTAGAACACGGGGGTGAATGTCATCTGGACCTTGTAATTTGTCTATTTAGATTTTTTTGTAGGCGGCACTGTACTTCTTCCTGGGTTAGACAGGTGACCTGTACTGGGGAGTTTACCTTATCTTGCTGTATTTCACCTGGCATTTCATTTTCCTTTATGAATACAATGGAGAAGAATTTGTTTAATATATTTGCTTTTTCCTGATCCCAGTCTATAATTTCTTCCTCATTATTTTTTTTTTTAAAGGGCCAACACTCTCATTTTTAACCTTTTTGCTATTAATATAGTTAAATAACATTTTGGGTTTTGTTTTACTCTCTTTGGCAATGAGTCTTTCTGTCTCTATTTTTGCGGCTTTTATCTGTTTTTTATATATTCTACATTTTTCTCTATAGCTATTTAAAGCTTCTTCACTGCCGTTCTGTTTTAGTAGTTTAAATGCTTTATTTTAGTCATTTATTCCCCCATAAAAAAAATTCAAAGTAAATAGTTTTTATTTATTTTTTCAAATAGAAAAATATTGTCTATCCCAAACCGAATGACAAGCAAAATTTACATAAGAGAGGGATTCCAATGAAACGCAAAACAACAATCACAACATTGTAACAACAGGGAGCGGCAGTCCGATCAATCAAACATCAACCCTCCTAGGGAAAGGGGAGGGGGGGGTGCCGGGGAGTGAGGTAGGGATAGGGAGGGATGGGGCTATAACAGGTTTGGGAGTGATAGGAAGGGAAGGGGAGGGGAAGGAGGAGAAAGAGAAGGAATAGAGGAAGAAAGGGAAAGAGAAGGGAGAATAAAAAAGAGGAGAAAAGTAGGAACGAGAACCACAGCACAGGCACAAAATAAATCTAGTAAACAACTCCAATTCCAGCCCCGAGCTCTCCCAAGGCTGCACTGGTTTGGAGAGACAGCTCAAGGCAGTGGAGGCGAGGAGTGGGCATTAACCAGTGGGGATGCGCAAACAGAACCCTTAACATTTTTATTCATCCACAATGGCCCTTTTATTCCCATAAGTATATACAGTACCTCTTACAGTGATAATTTAAGATATTTTTAACTGTCTCCCATTTAGTGTCAGTATTCTTGTTTTTCAGGACATTCTCCCAATTTATATTGTTAAGGGCTTTTCTGAGTTGATCGAACTTTGCCTTCTTAAAGTTCATTGTTTTTGTGGCCCCTCGAGAGATTCCCTTATTGAAGAACAAGTTATAATGTATTATATTATGATCATTATTTCCTAGGTGTCCTTCTACCTGCACATTAGTTACTCTATCAGGACTGTTGGTTAATATTATGTCTAGCAGGGTGCCCTCTCTGGTCGGACCCGGCACCATTTGGGACAGATATTTGTCTTTATCTATAGTCAGAAACCTGTTTCCTTTATGAGATTCACAGGTCTCAGTCTTCCAGTTTATATCAGGATAGTTAAAGTCCCTCATTATTATCACCTCATTCTGATTTGCTGCCTTGTTGATTTGCCTCAGTAATTGATCTTATGGCTCTTCCATTATGTTTAGTGGATTCTTTTTATTTTTATCTCCATATAATTCATCCCATAATGACTACACATTATCGTTTCCCTCTCATATATCCTCCTGCAGTGCGGCCTTCAGAATGGACTTTACATAAAGACAAACTCCTCCCCCTTTCTGTTTTGTCCGATCCTTCCTGAATAGACTATAACCCTGTATAGCCCAGTCACAGCTATCGTCCAACCAAGTCTCTGTTATACCCACTATGTCATAATCCTCCTCAGACATTATCAACTCCAGTTTGTCAGTTTTATTGGACAGACTTCTGGCATTAGTCAACATGCAATTCAAAGCTGTATGTTTTTTTCCCCTATGAAGCCTAGCCCTATTATCTATTCTAACTCCCCCCCTTGCTCCACCCCCAGGTACATTAATAAGTCCCTCCTCCCTACCTACACTATCTTCCCCCTCTATGTTGTAGGTACATCATGTTAACATACAAACAGAACATCTTTCCCAGACCCAGCTTGACCAAAGCCTTGCCCATGAATTCATGAGAGATATGGTGAAATGCCTTCTCCTGATCCAGACTGAACAGGGCTGCGTGTACATGATGGCTCTGACTGTAATGGACCATGTCTCTCACAAGAGCAAGACTTTCTGCTATCCTTTGGCCCGGGATGCCGTAGGTCTGGTCCAGTTGGATGATCTGCGCAATGACAGACTTTTGATGTTTGAGCCTTGTATTGGGTGAGACTGAAGGGAGCACATTCACTTACACTGGCCTGCTTTAGCTCAGCCTCTCTCTCCTTAGTGAGAGGAAACTAGTTCAGGCTGAGAGATTGTCTGAGGGTTTCTTTTGTCCAGTGAAGGGGACCAGCATCTTAAGTTGTCCAGTGTAACCCTTTGGAGAGGGCCAGCATCTTACGTTTTCCCAGGATAGCTTGGTTCTTATAAACTCTTGCAGAGCTACGATTGTATTCTGGAGCATCTATCCTAATTCATATTTCTGAAGGGAAGAGGAGTTTGAAAAACAAAGCTAGAAACAGTGGGGAAAAGTTGTAGAGTAGATCCATAGCTACCCTAGGACCTTCCAGACCTTCAGGGAGTACTTCTTATACATTAGGAATTTGCTAGGAGCCAACCAGTGAGTGTGCAGCCCTCAAAAGCAAATTAGTGGACTAGTGCTTTGTCAATGAACCAGAGCAGAGCATAGAGTTATTGGGATCCCAAATTCCTACTTTACCTTCTCAAGGGTGTTTCCATTTCTCCAGCCTTTTCTTGAAATACTGTTTTATAAGAGACTGTGCCTCAATTCTTTTGGATGATTTCTCTGCAAGTAAAGATGTGTTATATTTTCCCTACATCTGTGTCTGGCTTATCTGCACTGCTAACACCAAGGACACTTAATAGTGTGTGCCCTGGGGGAACTTTTCACTATCTACTGTCACTGTGCAGCCACCACACCCTTCACTGTGCTTGCTTAGGTGAAGGGAATTACCATTTGACACTCCCATGCAGTGTGATAGAAGCTACAGTAAGGTCTTGTTCACACTACAGAAATTCTGCATAGATTCCGCTCTAACATCAATGGGAAGCAGCTCAATGGGATTCTGCTGCTTAGATCACATGTTGGAAGTTCCGTAGCAGAACTTCCGATGAGGAATTGTATTATGCAGGAAGACTGAAGATCAATCTTTCGGCAAACAAATTTTTAATGGCACGGTGCTTATGTCCACGGCAAACTACCCTAGAAAGAACTGACAATTCTGGAGCATGGTGAACGGCGCGGATCCGTTTGGAAATTTAGCAACACATTTCCTCACTGAATTTCCATAGTCTGAACATACCCTAACCATAAAAGTCTGTGAATCTACTGCTTCCAGCCATACCACAGGTTTCTTCTTTGCTGCAGAGCTGTCCTGTGTTCCCTCTGGGCTACAACACTTTGAAAACATCATATAAGGAATGAATGAATTAGAAATCTAGCTGAAAAGGACATTCAGAGTTCAGAAGCTCCATTGCTTTGGTGATAAAAGCAGATTACTTTTAAGGCTATGTTCACATTAGCGTTGCAAAGCTTCATTCAGGAGCTCCATTACAGACGCTTATAACTTAGTTTTTAGTATTTTAGTGTCAGTATCAGTATTGCTTAGCTCTCCATAGCTTCAGGCTCATAGTGTATGCTGAGATTGTAAGAAACTCATTTACAATGACCATTTATAGTGCAGATTTTTTTCCCCTCCATTTTAACATCTGGCATGAACAGCACAGACACATTATAAATTGGTTCAACACCATAAATCACTGGGATCAGTTACGTTTTTGGCTTTTCCACAATAACTTAATATTTGAAGTGTTTTTAAACTTTTCACTCAATTTACACTTTTCCACATTTAATGCCAGATTTCCATGGTTCCTTGAAAAACATAATATAGTGTCTGACTTTCTCTCTATGAGTACCCCACCTGATTACGTGACCATCGTTCTACCACAGTCCATGCCAAAGTGTTCCATTTAATTTCTTTTTATTTGTAGACTCCCCAGATGGTGTCACATAAGAGGAATTTACCTAGAATCCCCTTCTCTTTTTTTCATTGCTTTGTATTTTCCTGTTGCCTGCTCATAACCTAAAGACGCAGAACATCATTTATGATCATTCTATTGCATAGACGTGATAAGATGCTGTGTCCCCAACCCCCGCACGTTGTCTTACTTAACCTTTATGATTTCTTCCATATGTATATAATCTAAAGCAACTGTACAATGTGTCTGTAAAATATCTAGTGCTTTTTGAAAGAAACAAAACCAGCTGGAACTAGGCTGCCACTTAACTAGTTTCGGCTTAGAGTTCAAATGTCAAAAGTTCTTCTAGAAAATTTGTGTTAAATGTTTCAGATCCATACCTTAACCAGTTACGATAAATATATTCCTATTTCAAAATTAGATGTTGTCTTCCACATTTCCGTGGTATAGGCTCCATTTCCTTAAGGATATCAAACTATTACTGTATATACTAGAGTATTAGAGTATAAGCCGAGTTTTTCAGCACGATTTTTCGTGCTGAAAACGCCCCCCTCAGCTTATACTCTAGTGAACTCTCCGCCTGTCAATCCCTTCATCAGTGGTCTTCAACCTGCGGACCTCCAGAGGTTTCAAAACTACAACTCCCAGCAAGCCCGCATGCTGGGTGTTGTAGTTTTGAAACCTCTGGAGGTCCGCAGGTTGAAGACCACTGCGGCCTTCGTCATCATCCACCCCCCCCCCCCCCTTTTGTCTTGTACTCACCTCCCCTCGGCGGGAAGTTAGGGTGAGCTGGTCAGGGCCATCTATGCTGCAGGGACCGTCCGGTGGGGATGGTTAGTCATTGCGGGCTGTCCATTTTCACCGTGGGGGCCTCTTCTCCGTGCTTCGGGCCAGGCCCCGGAGTAGTGATGTTGCCTTGACGACGATGCTCAGGGACGTTCATCCGCAACGTCCCTGTGCGTCATCGTCAAGGCAACGGCACTAGTCCAGGCCTGAAGCGCAGAGAAGAGGCCCCCCGGTGAAAATGGACAGCCCGCAACGACTAACCATCCCCACCGGACGGTCCCTGCAGCATAGATGGTTCGGACCAGCTCACCCTAACTTCCCGCCGAGGGGAGGTGAGTACAAAACAAAAGGGGGGAGGGGGCTGGATGATGACGAAGGCCGCAGTTGTCTTAAACCTGTGGACCTCCAGAGGTTTCAAAACTACAACACCCAGCATTCCTGGACAGCAGATGGCTGTCCGGGCATGCTGGGAGTTGTAGTTTTGCAACATCTGGAGGTCCGCAGGTTGAAGACCACTGATGAAGGGATTGACAGGCGGTGATGATGAAGGGGGGGGATGATGACGGGGGTCTGGATGATGACGGGGGTCTGGATGATGACAGGGGGGGATGATGTATTTCCCATCCTAGGCCTATAGTCGAGTCAATAACTTTTCCTGGGTTTTTGGGGTAAAATTAGGGGCCTCGGCTTATATTCGGGTCGGCTTATACTTGAGTATATATGGTATGCTGGTATTCTGTGTGTAAGTAACCTGATACCACATAAAGGTTTGAGGGGCTCAGATCTCCTCAGACCCTCTATAGCAGCCATATAATTGGCCCTTTCCACTGATATATATTGAATATATAGCGACAGCTTATATTAAAGGGCCTTTTGGGGACACCAATTTTCCAGAGAGTTGGGGGTCTTTGAGGTGAGCAGTATATACATTATCAATATAAATAGTTATTTGAAGACATCTTCCAGCCACAACTTGCCTCTCCAAATGCCTTTGCTGCAGCACGTTTCTACATTCTCTAGCAAAACAAACTCTCCATATGGCTGTACCCCGTAGAATGTCATGCTGCTCTTCCTCCAGGAGACCACAATATACTGACACGCTGCTCATGGTTTCAGAGTGCTATTGATTATTGAGGACTACTACAATGAAAAAAATTGAAATTTTGGAAGTTTTATTTTTAAGACAAAAGTCTTAAAAATAAAACTTACCTGGAAAGACTTAACCCCTTAAGGACACAGCCCATTTTGGCCTTGAGGACATTTTTTCCTCCTCTCATTTTTAAGAGCTGTAACTCTTTATTTTTCCATCCACAGAACCATGTGACGACTTGTTTTTTGTGCAATTTGCGGGATTTATAGTTTTGCAACATCTAGAGGGCCACAGATTTGAGTCCCAGATTATTCTGAAATTGAAGAAAAACTGCAGCACTGACAAATTCTTTCAAGCAAGAAAAGCAGCTAGAGCTTTACTTCTCACCAAAAGAAACAGTACAACGTTTTGACGGCTCCTTTCTGCCTTTTCAAGTACTTTTAGTTAGAAATAAAACTCTAGAGCTTTTATAACATTGAAGAATCTGGGAGTTCTGTGTTTATTCTTTGAATTACTGCCCCTATAATTCTGCCATGATGTTACCCTACCCATGACCACCTTGTGTTACATTAATGCATGTCTGTCCAGTATTTAATAAGCTGCTTATCCAAGCATACGTCTTTGGTCACTCACCACTTGCGTTATGTATAGGACTTCTGGGAAGAAAACAGACAATAGCCAATTCATACGATGTTTAAAAGACTTTATTTTAAGAATGAACCCATACAAAACATACTTTAAATTCTACGGAAAATCTTGTCTATTCTCCTCATTCAGGACCTCACTATGAATTTCTAATTATTAAGAGCGGGGTTAGAATTACAGTGTTGGATGACATCATTGGGGCAAAGTTAATGATCACAAATGTCAGCCACATGTCATAAAGGCTGATGTAAGCACTTGTTTATGTATCCTGTAGAACAACCGTCGAATTGGCCGTATTCATTTTGCACAAACACTGTCATCGATCTTAAGAAACACCCAGCACTTCCCATCACTGCAAATTATACTGGTATTCTAAATGGGAACCAGAATCTACTACCTGTCACAGTATGGATGTGCATGGAAGGCATTAGGATTCCAAGTTAGGCTCTGAGATTGAAACCACAGCTGCTACGGTACATCTCTCCTTTATTAGGTTACTAGACGTAAAACAGATGACCGCTGAACCTCTGCAAACCGGTCCTTTATAGCACCGGACATTGTACAAAGGCAAGTGATTCATCTACTGTCACAGGTGTGCAATAAACTCTCCCAATACTTTAATATGAAGGAGGATTGAGCGCATTAAATCTTCTGTCTTAGTCACACGTCCTATGTCTGCACCATGGTCTTAGCCAGACCCTTTCTCGACTGGGGCAATGATAACGTTTTCTGCCCTAGCCCAGTGTCTAAATAGCCCTGTGGTTTATTGGCACCCAACACCAGAAAGACTTCATCAGCTCCCCTACCTGATCAGCATGGCACAATATACCACTAAGGCAGTTTTCATTATAAAGACAGTATTTTGTGTTTATTTGCTACATCCTTCTACTATATATATATGTTTTTATTCTCTATATAAACTTTAATACAAGTACAAACAATGGCTTGTAAATAACTTCATACGGCTTAAATCATGTTTTCTTGCATCAGAGGGGATTCCTAACCAACTACAAGTTCATCCTTACATATTTTCTGATATGTCCATGTCTGTGGGAGTCCATGAGCTGGGCACCAAGGACATCCAAGATAGAAGCCAAAGAGGAAAAGTGCTTGAAAGGGTGACATAAGTACTAGCATTCTAGCAATCCTGAGAGACACAAAGATCACGGATTTCCATTGTTGATATTTTCTAAAAGGGAATCCGCAGCATCACCAGCATTAATCTGTTTATACAGGGTAATAGTGTGGGTGGTACTGATCGTAATGCAGGTTACCTTTTTCAAATCTGTTGTGCTGTTCCATGCAAATGATCATTTTTAGCACAAGTGGTTCCTGTAATACACCCCTCTCCATGCATATCCATCTTCTCACCACCACATGGCGGATGCGCAGTGTGTCTGTGCCATCATGAACGACTCTGGACCACAAGTGCGCATCCGCTGCTTTGCCAAGGTCACAGCACATATAGGCAACGTACTAGAGAGAAGAAGATGAATATATATGAAGGGGATGTA
Source organism: Hyla sarda (assembly GCF_029499605.1). Lineage (NCBI taxonomy): Eukaryota > Metazoa > Chordata > Amphibia > Anura > Hylidae > Hyla > Hyla sarda. Next base: position 119,668,255 of record NC_079192.1, read on the forward strand.
TTACAGGGGGCAGGCAGAACAGTTCATCAAGGGGCTGGGAATGCCCCCAGTGCTCCAAAAAGATAATTAGCATTTTACCATTTTTCTATGTCTCCGCAATGGCAAAACAAATTTAGAAAAGGTAACCTGCATTACGATCAGCTGCACTATTATTCTGTATGAATAGGTTAATGAAGGTGATGCTGCTGACAGATTCCCCATAATGATATGTCAGAATAGATAAAAATATGAATGTTCATTGCAATAGCCAGTTCTCATGTCACTATTAGTACGTTGTTATGTATTATATGGGGTACTACAACTCCAGCTTTCTTTTTTAAGTGGAGTAATGACTGTTTAGACCCCAATTGATTAGCAGGACTTTGGGTTCTGTGACCCCCATTGCTGCCATGAACCTGAGCAGAAATAGAATAAGAGCATCAAACATGTGCAGTCCCTGTAGAAGTGTATACAACATATGAATATAGCCACGTGCTTGCTTGGCTGTTTCAATCACTGTCCATAAACTTCTATGGAAACCTAAGGACACATTCTACACCTTCTGTGCAGCAGTAGGGGACATGGGATCCTTGTTCTGTCAATCAATATACAGTGCCCCCCCCCCCCCCGACCTACGATGGCCCCGACATACAATCATTTCAACACGTGATGGCCTCTCAGAGGCAGCATCAACATACGATGCTTTTGTATGTCGGGGCCATCGCATAAACGGCTATCCGGCAGCACAGACTGCTTCAGCTGCCACCGGATAGTCGTTTACAGTGCCCCGTGTGGTCTGCTGACGATCACTTACCTGTCCTCGGGGCTCCGGCGCGTCCTCTTCGGGATCCCTGCATCGTCAGCGCTCTCCATCGTCGTCATCACGTCGCTGCGCACACCGTCCCGTCATCCAATAGCAGCGGCGTGCGTAGCGACGTGATGGCGGCGACGGAGAGTGAGGATGCCGGGGAAGCAGGGGCCTTGCCGGAGCGTCAGGGACACCCCGGGGACGCGGCGACAGCGATGGACGGCGACATCCAGGGCAGCGGCGGGGACACATGAGTACAACCTTTAATACCAGTGGACCTCCAGATGTTGCAAAACTACAATTCCCAGCATGCACGGACAGCCGTTGGCTGTCCGGGCATGCTGGGTGTTGTAGTTTTGCAACATCTGGAGGTCCGCAGGTTGTAGGCCACTGTCCTATACTTTACATTGCACGGATCCCTCAACATACGATGGTTTCAACAAACGATGGTCCATTTGGAACGGATTACCATCGTATGTTGAGGGACCACTGTAATAGAATATTCATTGAACATCCCTTGAAATATAAAGTAAGGGTTCTATACTATAGAAAATGTATAGATAGACATGATATGTGGATATCTTAGATAACATATGTGCGTTGAAGTTTGAAAGTGTGTACTGGAAGATTTATTATAATTAACAGAACTAGGAGACATATAATAGCGTTCCAGCATTGTACTAACTTATAGGTACATATAGTAAATAGTATATGTTCTTTAAAGGGCTGTGTCCTCAGATTCATTTCTTGGCCCAAAAAGCTTTTCAGCAATTATCCTTCCATCGTATTTTGGCAGGTTTCCTCCAAAGTCAGCAGGCAAGATGTCAGCATCGATTTCCTTATAGAAACTCTCAAGGTCCTCCCCATGTACAAAAACCTGGTAAGAAGTCACAATCAAAAAATATCTTTAATGTTATGAAAAAAAAGTTCCTGAATCTTGATCCAAGAACCAAGGGATAGGATCTATGTAATATTTAAAGGGGTTATCCAGGAAAAAAACTTTTTTTTATATATCAACTGGCTCCAGAAAGTTAAACAGATTTGTAAATTACTTCTATTAAAAAAATCTTAATCCTTTCAGTACTTATGAGCTTCTGAAGTTAAGGTTGTTCTTTTCTGTCCAAGTGCTCTCTGATGACACCTGTCTCGGGAAACGCCCAGTTAAGAAGAGGTTTGCTATGGGGATTTGCTTCTAAACTGGGCATTTCCCGAGACAGGTGTCCTCAGAGAGGATTTAGACAGAAAAGAACAACCTTAACTTCAGAAGCTCATAAGTACTGAAAGGATTAAAAAAAATTAATAGAAGTAATATACAAATCTGTTTAACTTTCTGGAGCCAGTTAATATATATATATATATATATATATATATATATATATATATAAGTTTTTTCCTGGAATACCCCACTTAATTAGTTACAAGGAAAATATACTAGGTATAAAAACAAAAATAGTTGCTAACTTTTGTTCCACAATTTTAAATGATGCATTTATCATTCCCAATAGGCCCTGTCTGGAATAGTCTGCCTGGTGGCCCACTCCTTCATCTTATACGAAGTGAAGGGGCATGAACAGTATGTCAGTGCTTTGTAACTACAAGAAATGCTGCCACCTCATATTGCCTTTATAAAAGCAAAGTGTATCTGTATAAAGGATACCTCACCCTTTCCAGTAATTTGCTCTTCAGAAAAGGCTTTACAACATTGTAAGTGGTGGTGAAGTACCATGGCTGGTATATAAAGTGAACAGCCTTAAATCTTGCTGGAAAAGAGTCCTGAAGGTAAAAGACAAAGAACATTTATCTTACTCACCTTGAATAGATGTGCATTACACAATAGAACATTTATGTAATATCTGTTATATAAGCTACATATGGATTTGTCAACTTCCCTTCATTTAAGAGCCCTTGTGATTTCTAACACATTTGTAAACCACTTCATTACCCCAGAAACTGCTCTAAAATGTTGGCAACTAGGGGTCTCACTTCCCTGCAATATTCTGTCCACTGCCTGTTGTTAGGGGAAATCCGTCCTATGTAACAACTATAACAGAACTGATTGCAGGAAGTGCATTTACTATGTGCAGGAGAGAGTAAATGTAAGCTTGAGAAACCTTGGGCAGTGTACCTGCAAGCTAAACCAGACTGCTTGCTGAAGATGATCCACATTGTTCCTCAAAGGTAAAACAAGGCTTCCCTCTCATTTGTGACCACCCGTCCAGCATCTGTCCCTTGTATAAATACCAGCTAATCTACTGTTGTATCTCCACAGTTTTGCAGTGCTCACCCTCCCCTTTTCTTAAGCTTCCCAGCAGCAGTGACGGTAGCAGCTTAGTGTAACCCCTTCCTTGCTGTGATCTTGCTACTGCTGTTTCTTTCCTTTCTGCTCACATAGCATGTTCCAAATCAATGCATCAGTTTCTTCTACTCCTTCCATATGCCATCTATTGTCATCCCCTATCACAGTGCAGCATCTTTTTGCAGATCTAGGTCATGACATGCCAGAGATTTGTATGTGCTGTCATTGGCCAGAGATGCAAGGGAGGAAAGAAATGTGTTTTACTATTGTCAAATAGCCAATTTTTGTCCCACCTCTTGAATTGTGACTCTTAGGAGCTCAATAGCAACATCGAGAGAACTAGAATCAACTTGACCACTCTCAAGATATAACTTAAAATACAGGCTTTTTAACAACTTTTGAATAGACATGTAAACTTTAAGTTTATATTAACATTTTCTGTATTGGCATTCTGCTTTGAATTCCAGTCCTGAATGTAGCTATAACAAATAACTAATTGTACAATAAATTATTTCTATTGTCAAAACTAAAGTATCAGTGTATTCAAACTAGAAGTTGTAATTACACACGTCCACAAACTAGCAATATACACTTCGGACATAAGCCATCGGAACCCACCAACTTTGGCAAGTGTAAATGACTGTCTAAAGTGTATGGCAGTCTCTCGACATATGATGTCAGGGGAGAGAAGGGTCAAGCATTTATGATTTGAACTGTCCAACCCTATAGTCACACGAGCTGTCTGGCTGCCACTTCCCGGGAGAAAATAAACATTCGGCTGATAACTATTGAATGTGTATGGCCACCTTTAATGAAATAGGGATGGCCTCATGCTAAATGATGTCTTTTCTGCTTTATATTGCAGAAAAATATTCTTTACAGTACCCAAATACAAGTGCTACATAGTGCCTAAAAAAGTTAAAACTGTCCTACAGTGCTCAAATAATACAATGAATCCTTGTGGCCAGAGATTTGGGGTCATATAAAATAAGTTGTGCCACCTTCAGCAGGAATAGGTGATGCTCAATGTGTAACAATTCCTGGCACTGGGTGGACATTGGGAAGAGAAAAACTTTCAAAACTACTGCTAAATCTTTAACGCCCTATTAATTTTTTTCTATATTCCCAACATTTGCCAATAAAACTACATCAAGGTAGAGATCCCAATGCATTGTTATTAAAGGGGTACTCCTGTGGAAAACTTTTTTTTTTTAAATCAACTGGTGCCAGAAAGTTAAACAGATTTGTAAAAAACTTCTATAAAAAAAATCTTAGTCTTCCAGTACTTTTTAGGGTCTGTATTAGGGATCGACCGATTATCGGTATGGCCGATATTATCGGCCGATAATCACGATTTTGGGCATTATCGGTATCGGCAATTACCTTGCCGATAAGCCGATAATGCCCCGCCCCCCGCACCGCCCCCACTGCACCGCGATCGCCCCCCCTGACCCGCCGCACCGCGACGGCCCCCCTGACCCACCACGTCGCACCCTCCACCGTAGTGCTGGGCGGTATACCGGTATGGATTTTTGCCCATACCGCTATACCGGTCGGGCCCCTCCCCCATCCTCCGAGTCAATAAAAAATAAATAAATAAACTTACCCTTAATGGGGGTGGTCCGGGCCATCCATCCTTCCTTCCTGTAGTGTCCGGCGCCATTCCGGGTGGAAGGTGCACCGGTCCAGGCTGTCCTTCTCCGGGGGTCCTCTTCTCCACTCCGGGCAGGCTCCGGCCTAGTACGCTGCATAGACGCCGCTACGCCGTGACGTCAGGTGCATCGCTGCACACGGGCGTCACTGCGTAGCGGCGTCTATGCAGTGTACTAGGCTGGAGCCTGCCCAAAGTGGAGAAGAGGACCCCGGAGAAGAAGGACAGCCCGGACCGGTTCACCCTCCGCCCAGAATGCCGCCGGACACTACAGGAAGGAAGGATGGCCCGGACCACCCTTACAGGTATGGGGAGAGAAGCGGGTGGTTTTGGCGGCGGCCTATGGCACCGCAAAAGCCACTGCAGTGCATTGATTTAAAGCGCCCGCTTTAAATCAATGACCTGCAGCGGTGTCGAGGGGGGATAAATAGCCGATAACTTATACCGGAATATCGGTATAAGTTATCGGCTATCGGCCCTAACCTCCACCGATTATCGGTATCGGCCCTAAAAAAACGATATCGATCGATCCCTAGTCTGTATACTACGGAGGAAATTGTTTTCTTTTTGGAACACAGAGCTCTCTGCTGACATCACAAGCACAGTGCTCTCTGCTGACATCTCTGTCCATTTTAGGAACTTTCCAGAGCAGCATATGTTTGCTATGGGGATTTTCTCCTACTCTGGACAGTTCTTAAAATGGACAGAGATGTCAGCAGAGAGCACTGTGCTCATGATGTCAGCAGAAAGCTCTGTGTTCCAAAAAGAAAACCATTTCCTCTGTATTATTCAGCAGCTAATAAGTACTGGAAGGATTAAGATGTTTTAATGGAAGTAATTTACAAATCTGTTTAACTTTCTGGCACCAGTTGATTTAAAAAAAAAAAAAAAAAAAAAAAAAACGTTTTCCATGGGAGTACCCCTTTAATTTGACATACATTGGTTTATAACATTAGAAGGATACATTTTACCTGTAACATGTCCACCATTTTTTTCAGTTCATATGGTTTAATACCAGATGCCTGTTGCATCGTGAATCCTTTAAAGTTTTCTATAATGCAGAATCCATTGATCTGGGTCTCCTCATTCTCTAAAAGGTTCTCCAGAATAATGCAGTAGGCACGGAGGATCTGTAACAATATGCAGTAGTTTAAATATACCATAAAACTGAGCATGAAAGCAGCCGGTTTTCTTGGCTGATGGCGTCATTGCCTACAACAGGGCAGTGGAAACAGTCTGCAGCATCACTTTCATTGAGGGACTTTGCTGGATTTCAATCGCGTGGCCTATTGTGTCTAAAAAGGCTTTCCTACATGGAAGCACTAAGCATTGATGTCCCCCAAGAATTATACAAAGCCTCTAATTAGAGATGAGCGAACTTACAGTAAATTTGATTCGTCACGAACTTCTCGGCTCGGCAGTTGATGACTTTTCCTGCATAAATTACTTCAGCTTTCAGGTGCTCCGGTGGGCTGGAAAAGGTGGATACAGTCCTAGGAGACTCTTTCCTAGGACTGTATCCACATTTTCCAGCCCACCGGAGCACCTGAAGGCTGAACTAATTTACGCAGGAAAAGTCATCAACTGCCGAGCCGAGAAGTTCGTGACGAATCGAATTTACTGTAAGTTCGCTCATCTCTACCTCTAATAGTCTTCAGTCTAGATCCCCTTGAATGACATAGCTGAGATGTAATTAGGATTTTGGCAACTGTTCACACAGAAATATACATAGCACCACAAACCTCATCAAATGTGATCTCCTCATAGTCCCAGTTCTCAATATTAAAAAGTAGGATCACTCTGCCATTCTTGTCTCTACTGGTTAGAATGCCAGGGTAACCAGCCTCTATGGTGCTTCTCACAGCCTCTGGTGTCAGGTTCTCAAATAGCTCGGGGTACTGCTGACGGAAATGTACATAGCCTGTTGGAAGGATCACGGATTAATCTTTATGAAACGGTCCCATTTGGAAAGATGTATTCCTTAAATAAATGAGGTTATGCTTTGCTTCATGTGTTTACTCAGCCTCTCATGGTCTAATATTACATTTTAGTCACACAATAGCTGAAGAGGCAAAAACTATTTAAAATTACTATACATTTGTACGTCTTATAGGGGATGTTTCATGTAGCAAAGTTAGTAAAATCAGACGTGTACCATATACATATACCGTATTTTTCGCCCTATAGGACGCACCGGCATATAAGACGCACCCAATTTTAAAGGTGCAAAATCTAGAAAAAAAAAAGATTCTGAACCCAACAGTGATCTTCAACCTGCGGACCTCCAGATGTTGCAAAACTACAACTCCCAGCATGCTGGGAGTTGTAGTTTTGCAACATCTGGAGGTCCACAGGTTGAAGACCACTGGTATAGGAGGTAGTACTCACGTATCCCCGCTGCTCCGGACCCGTCACCGCTGCCCTGGATGTCGCTCCATCGCTGTCGCCACGTCCCCGACGCTCCGGATGTCTTCTTCATTGGGATCCACGCTCTCTGTCGCCGTCATCACGTCGCTACGCACGCGGCTCCTATTGGATGACGGGATGGCATGCGCGATGATGTGATGACGTCGAAGGAGAGCGGCGGCCATGCAGGGGATCCCGGCACGGAGCAGACACCGAGGAGGCAGGTAAGGTCCCTCCCGGTGTCCTGTAAGCTGTTCGTGACGCCGCGATTTCACCGCAGCAGTCCCGAACAGCCCGTCTGAGCAGCCGAGTTAGTGTCACTTTCCCTTCAGACGCGCTGGTCAGCTTTGATCGCCGCGTCTGAAGGGTTAATACAGGGCATCACCGCGATCGGTTATGTCCTGTATTAGCCGCGGGTCCCGACCGTTGATGGCCGCAGGGACCGCCGCCATAGGTGAGTATTCGCCTTATAAGACGCACCAACTTTTTCCCCCTAGTTTTGGGGAAGAAAAAGTGCGTCTTATACGGCGAAAAATATGGTAAGTAAAGCAGGACAAATGTGCTTTTTAAGTAAAGTAACTTACATCCTTGTGCAGTTTTTCCCCCATGGATCTGATCAAATCCTGGTTTCCTTTTTGAGCTGTGACCCTGCTATTGCCAGACAACAGAACAGACACTTTCCCACAATCCCCCTTGCTTGCATACACAGATAAGACCAACTAAACCAGTACTTCCTGGATAGACCAGTTTAACTGAGTATGTGGGACCACCTTAACGGGTTGTTATCAAGGGCAACATATCAAAACAAAGGTGGCACATGTTGGATTTATAAGTATTTACAGTAAAGGAAAAAAATATTTGATCTAATTTTGGACGTTTGCCACCTGACAAAGAAATGATCAGTCTATAATTTACTCCGGTGGAAAACTTTTTTTTATTTTTTTAAATCAACTGGTGCCAGAAAGTATAACAGATTTGTAAATGACTTCTATTTAAAAAAATCTTACTCCTTCCAGTACTTATTAGCTGCTGAACACTACAGAGGAAATTCTTCTATTTTTGGAACGCAGAGCTCTCTGCTGACATCTCTGTCCATTTTAGGAACTGTCCAGAGCAGCATATGTTTGCTATGGGTATTTTCTCCTGCTCTGGACAGTTCCTAAAATGGACAGAGATGTCAGCAGAGAGCACTGTGCTCGTGATGTCAGCAGAGAGCTCTGTGTTCCAAAAAGAAAATCATTTCCTCTGTAGTGTTTAGCAGTTTTTCCACTGGAGTACCCCTTTAAAGAAGTACTCAGAGATACAAAAAAAATGTTCAAACTTCCCTAGGCTGCCGGCATAAGAAAAAAACAAAAAAAAAAAACTATACATGGCTTCTGACACTTCCCCCGGTGCCTCTGGTAACCCGCTCTGGCCTCTGCAGCGATCTTCTTCCTGGTTGCCAGTAGTCGATCCCCCACAATGTCAGCTAATCGCCAGCTGCAGCCATGCCTCCCCGTTAATACGCTGAATAGCAGCGTGGTGCAATCGGCCACAGCACCAGGAAAACCACTGCAGGGGCCAGCAATTAGAGTCACAGTGTGACAGATTGACCACCGGCAACCAGAAAAAAAAGATCGCTGCGGAGGTCAGAGCGGGTTATCAGAGACATGATTCTCACAAATAGTCAATGCAAAGAACTGACATAACTTATTCCTTCCAAGAACTATAGAAAGGACAAGGTGGAAAGTTGTTTTAGACATGGGTATAGTAAAGGGTTCTTCACACCTAGAGTAGTCAAACTATGGAATACTCTATATCAGTGGTCTTCAAACTGCAGCCCTCTATATGCTGCAAAAGTACAACTCCCAGCATGCAGCCGGTGGCTGTTCGTGCATGCTAGGAGTTGTAGTTTTGCAACAGTTTAGAGACCCCTGCTCTATATCAAAAGTAGTAATAGTGGTCATTATGACTGCATTCAAAAAGAGGCTAAATACTTGTCCAATAACAAATTGCATCGAAGGTTAAATGTAATTTGGCATTGAATGATGTATTATTGATCCTAGAAAGTTTTGAACGGGTACTCCAGTGGAAAACAATTTTTTTTTTTTTTTCAAATCAACTGGTGTCAGAAAGTTAAACAGATTTGTAAATTAAATTGTAAATACAAATCTTAATCCTTCTGGTACTTATGAGCTGCTGGATGCTACAAAGGAAGTTATATTTCGTTCTGGAATTCTTTTAAGTCTGACCACAGTGCTCTCTGCTGACACCTCTGTCCGTATCAGAAACTGTCCAAAGCAGGAGAGGTTTGCTATGGGGATTTTGTTGTACTCTGGACAGTTCCTGACATGGACAGAAGTGTCATCAGAGAGCACTGTGGTCAGACTGGAAAGAACTACACAACTTCCTCTGTAGCATACAGAAGCTGATAAGTACTGGATAAAGATTTTAAATAAAAGTAATTTACAAGTCTGTTTACATCTCTGGCACCAGTTCATTTGAAAAAAAAAATAGTTTTCACTGGAATGGGCGTGAGTTTTTGTTTCAACCAGTTACTATGTATAAGAGAGTACATGCCTGCCGTGACCTTCAGCAGCATGAAGCTATTTGTATTCATAGACTGTACATGGTGGTTTGCAATGTGGTTGCATAGGGCTTGTCAACATGTTATTCATTGTGGGTGTCTGTGCATCTGTCAGTATACTGAATACTTCATGTCTCATTCTGCTCAATGTCCCATGATTCCTTTAATGTGGGATTTGTCTCATTGACCATTTTATGCACAAAAACCACATTGTCTTTAGTATGAAGCAATTTCATGAATTTACACTAAAGTGACAGCTGTACTAGTGTGGGCCACACATATCAATTTACTATTCTGACTTGACTGCAAGGTGAATGAGTGGATGACTAACATATACCACCTATTTATTCCAACTCTAACATCCAACTTTCCAGAGCAGGTGACAGGCCTTCAGGTTAAAGGAATCTGTTAGCTGCAATTCACGTTCCAAACTGGTGACTTTGTTATATAGCTGTTACGACAAGGAGACACATGGTACCTTTCATATATCTGTCTGTGCTTCCATAACATAGGAAAATGCTTTTATTTTCTAGTGCCAAATGTCAAAGAGGCGGTCCTAAGCCCCTTAAGTGCTGAGGGCTGGAATGCCCCTCCTGCCATCCCTGTCGCTAGTTGATTGACACTTAGGGCTTGGCTTCTAGCACTGAGCCCTGTTTCCATATCTTGTGTCTGCGCTATATACAAGATGTCAAGAAAAACATATTCCGATGAAATATTTATTTAAAGGGGTACTCCGCCCCTAGACATCTTATCCCCTATCGAAAGGATAGGGGATGAGATGTCAGATCGCGGGGGACCCCCGGGATCTCAGCTGCAGGACCCACCTGTTGCGGCTTTCATAAACGCTGGAGGCTTCGGCTCCCGACCACGGTGACGTGAGATTGTGACGTCATGACTCCGCCCCCATGTGATGTCACGCCCCACCCCTCAATGCAAGTCTATGGGAGGGGGCGTGACAGTTGTCACGCCCCCTCCCATAGACTTGCATTGAGGGGGCGGGACGTGATGTCACACGGGGGCAGAGTCATGACGTCACGATATCATGTCACCGTGGTCGTGAGGCGTTAGGATGAGAGCCTCCAGCGCTGCCGGAAGCCGCAACAGGTGGGTCCTGCAGCCGAGATCCCGGGGGTCCCCAGCGGCGGGACCCCCGCGATCTGACATCTTATCCCCTATCCTTTCGATAGGGGATAAGATGTCTAGGGGCGGAGTACCCCTTTAATAACAATATATTAATAATAATAATAGTGGTTCAAGACAATTGATGAACACAGAAGCAATGTCGTTCAGTATGCAGTACCAGGAAAAGAAAGGGGACCTACAGTTCTGACAGGCAGGTATCACAGATAGGGATAAGATTAGAATTCCCCATCTGATTTTTCTCCTGGTACTGACCCTAGGCTGGGTTGGGGATACAGATAATAGATATGGTATACAGGTATAATTGGCTGCAGCAGGAAATCGCCCCTTAAATCATTAAGTGTCCATAAAGACGCACAGATTGATTACATAGGAGACAAAACACATGTGGCCCAGGGGAATAGAAAAGAATTCACACACCAGACATAAACAGTTGTCTACAAAGCATAACTTAACCCCTTAAGGACTCAGGGTTTTTCCGTTTTTGCATTTCTCATTTTTTCCTCATCACCTTCTAAAACTCATAACCCTTTCAATTTTGCACCTAAAATTCCATATTATGGCTTATTTTTTGCACCACCAATTCTACTTTGCAGTAACATTAGTCATTTTACTAAAATATTCGCGGTGAAATGGAAAAAAAATTCATTGTATGACAAAATTGAAGAAAAAATGCCATTTTGTAACTTTTGGTGGCTTGCGTTTCTACTTTCTACGCAGTGCATTTTTCAGTAAAGTTATTTATTCTGCAGGTCCATACAGTTAAAATGATACCCTACTTATATACGGTAGGTTTGACTTTGTCGTACTTCCTATTTATATGTTTAAAATTGTCATCTTCTGACCCCTATATCTTTTTTTATTTTTCTGCGTATGGGCTGTTATGATGGCTCATTTTTTGCACCTTGATATGAAGTTTTTATTGGTACAATTTTTGTATTGATCGGACTTTTTGATCACTTTTTATAAATGTTTTCATGATATAAAAAGTGACCAAAAATACACTATTTTGGACTTTGTAATTTTTTTTTGCGCGTACGCCATTGACCGTGCGGTTTAATTAACTATATATTTATATACTATATATTTTAGACACATTTCCACATGCGGCGATACCACATATGTTTATTTTTATTTACACAGTTTTTTTTTTAAATGGGAAAAGGGGGGGGGGGTGAATCTTACTTTTATTAGGGAAGAGGTTAAATGATCTTTATTAACTTTTTTTTCACCTTTTTATTTTTATTTTGGAGTGTTATAGCCCCCTCTATAACACCATCCTATACACAGATCACCCCCATGAATTAACATGGAGATGATCAGTGTTATCGGCGGTCGATTGCTCAAGCCTGGATTTCAGGCTTGGGGCAATCGATCACCAATCGGACACGATGGAGGCAGGTAAGCCTCCGCTCGCGTTCTAGCTGATCGGGACATTGCGATTTCACTGCAATGGTCCCAATCAGCCCAACTGAGCTGCCGGGAGTGTATTTTTGTTACTTTAGACGGGGCAATCAACTTTGAACACCGCGTCTAAAGGATTAATAGCGTGCCGCACAACGATCAATGTTGCACGCTATTAGCCCAGGGTTAGTGTGCCTTCACATGTATAGATAAGTGATGCTTGATGGCGTGCGTACATTGGATAGTCCTCAGTTTGGTTACAGAAGAGGATGAGTGGCAGACGTTCAGTTGATTAACATAAGAATCTGAAGATGGCGTCCCTGGGATGTGGGCTCGGTCCGGTCCAGTATTCCCAGAGGATGACCAGGGAGAGGATCGCACCCCGTCATATGTGTAGCGTTCGCTAGCAGGTTCTGTCCGCAGCTAGGGTAATGAAACTGAGGACTGTCCAATGTACACACGCCATCAAGCATCACTTATCTATACATGTGAAGGCACACTAACTGTCGTGCAGGGTCCCTAGTGACCCTTCTCTAAGTATTCCTTACTAATCCCAGACCAGCTACCTGCAGTAAAACAGAGTAGCGAAACACGTTGGATATGTATGGTTTCACTCATTTATGCATAATGACATCTTAAGTTATGCTTTGTAGACAACTTTTTCTGTCTGGTGTATGAATACTTTCCTATACCCCTGGGCAACTCCGACTGGTACAAACTGCTACTATATCTACCACATGTGTTTTGTCTCCTATGTAATCAATCTGTGCGTCTTTATGGACACTTAATGATTTAAGGGGTGATTTCCTGCTGCAGCCAATTATACCTGTATACCATATCTATTATCTGTATCCCCAACCCAGCCTAGGGTCTACAGGGAGGTTCCGGTATAGGCCCAGGTCATAAGGACAGGGGACCTACAGTTCTGACAGGCAGGTATCACAGACCGGGATAAGATTAGAATTCCCCATTTGATTCTTTCCTGGTACTCATACTGAACGACATTGTTCTTGTGTTCATCAATTGTCTTGAACCACTTTTATTATTAATATATTGTGAATAAATAAATATTTCATTGGAATATGTTTTTCTGGATAATTCTATGACTAATTTAACATATTTCCTATACTATCTTAGACCAGTAACGTCTATGCAAGTTACGTCTCTGCACCCTACATACAAAATGTGTAAGATTTGGAAACAGGGCTAGGCCTCCAGTTGACTGTCAATCAAGCAGGAATTGGGGGGGGGGGGGGGGAGTAAGGAGGCATTCCAGCCTTCAACATTTAAAGGGCTTGTGAATGCTTCTTTGACACCAGAGAATAGAAGCATATTTAATATTTTGGATATATAAAGGGTACCGTGTTTCTCCTTACTCTAATAACTGTCTAACAGTGTCAGCAATTTGAATTGTGAATTGCAGCTGAAAGATTCCCTTTAACCAATGCCACATAACTGTCCATTGGTGCACCAGGACTAGAGAACTCCTCTTAGCTCCACATAGTTACCCAATTACAGCCTTGTAGTTGTACAGGTTTGGGTCTGTATTGGTCTGATTTTATTATACAACCTAGGCAGATTGCCCAGAGCTAGCTAGTTACAGGTTGACAATGCACTAAGCCTACACAACTCTCAATCTCTGCCTTGTGAGTGCCAGGCCGTAGAGTCACCATAACTAAACACACCTATGTTTTACATGTATCTTCTGTGCCAGAAGGCTCACCCATCACTGATGACCAAGGCAATTTAATACGGTGCTCTACTGTGGCCTGCACCCACAGTCCAAGGAGGTATAATACATATTCAGTGCAGCATAGCATTGTACATCAATATATATTTAAAAAGTCAAAACACATGCTTAATGCACTGAGCAGTCTCTCAAGTTTAAAATGACCTTTCAAAGTGTCAGCTTACTATTTCTGAAAGGATATGGGGGGAGATGTATCAAAACCTGTGCAGAGGAAAAGTTGACCAGTTGCCCAAAGCAACCAGATCACTTCTTTAATTTCTCAGAGGCCTTTTTAAGAATGAAACAAGCAATCTGATTGGTTGCTATGGGCAACTGGTCAACTTTTCCTCTGCACAGATTTTGATAAATCTCCCCAATAGACCTGCAAGACAGAATTCCCATCTCAAACAATTATGCCATAAATGTCTGTTAGATTCAGCTCCCATCTTTGGGCCCTCATCTTGAGAAAGAGTGCCCATGTGGACTGGTTAAGGTGGCCAGGATTCTGAAATGGTGCTATGCACTTTATGGAACTCCCATTTAAAGTTATATACACATGAAATCATTGCCAAAAAGTCCCCAAACGATGCATGGTTTCCATTTACCAATGACTTTAATGGGGAATGTTCTAAAAAGAAGTCGTGTCACTTTTCAGAATGGTTCCTCTTGGAAACTCACATTGAAATGAAAAGGAGCTTAAATAGGTGATCCAGTGGAAAAAAATGTTTTCAAATCAACAGTAGCTAGAAAGTTATAAAGATTAGTAAATTATTTCTATTTAAAAATCTTAATCCTTCCAGTACATTTCCACTGCTGTATACTACAGAGGAAGTTGTGTAGTTCTTTCCAGTCTGAACACAGTGCTCTCTGCTGACACCTCTGTCCATATCAGGAACTGTTCAGAGCATTGAACGATGTATTGTTGATCCTAGAAAGGTTTAAAGGGTTACTCCAGTGGAATTTTTTTTAATTTTTTTTTTTTTAAATATACTGGTGCCAGAAAGTTAAACAAATTTGTAAATTGAATTGTAAAAATCTTTATCCTTCCAGTACTTATCAGCTGATGTATGCTACAGAGCAAGTTGTATTTCTTTCTGGAATTCTTTTAAGTCTGACCACAGTGCTCTCTGCTGACACCACGGACAGAGGTGTCAGCAGAGAGCACTGTGGTCAGACAGGAAAGAACTACACAACTTCCTCTGGAGTATATGGTAGCTGATAAGTACTGGAAGGATTAAAAAAAAATTCTACAAGTAAGTTACAAATCTGTTCAACTTTCTGGCACCAATTGACTTAAAAAAAGCCACATGAAAATTAACACCAAGAACTGCACTGAAAATTACACTCTGATTTGGAGGTATTTTGTTTCAGAGTGGTTTTTGCCAGTGTTAACATAGTGGAGCATAGTGGACACTGGGCCACACTTTTGACACTCATGGACACTTTTAAAAATATATATATTTTTATTGGAGTAAAGCAACCAAATCTACAAACAAAGATATTCTTTGCGTATGCTTGTTAACTCCTACCAGACTGTTGTACAGGTTTCACAACTATAGATCAAATGACAGATGCAAGTCAACTGGCTTAAGACTGGAGAGCACTGCTGCGCACTTCACCTGCCTATAACTTACAATTGCACCAAGACTGAGACCCAATGCGATCTTAATGGTTGACATGTCTGGACCACATATCAAGTTTGTACAAATATCAGTAGCACCTACTGAATGTTTGAGATGGGAATACCACTGTAACTACCTATTTTCTAATGGTAATGTATACTTGGATAGTCAGTTACAAATAAAAAATACAAATGTAAAAAAATGTGTTTATAATAAAAAAGCATTTAGCTTTTTTTATGTATTAGGGCCTAATACATCACACTGACGCTCGATAAGTGGGCGTCGATAAGTCTGACGATCCCCAACAACCATGAAGTGGACCACTCCAGAGGAAGGGGCAGCGATACCCAGGGAGCAAGAGGTAAGTCTAGGTTTTTATCTATACTGGCAGCCTGGACAGGATTTAAAAAAAAAAAAAAAAAAGGTAGACACCAGATAACCCCTTTAAGTATGCCATCATCTTGATGATACATTACCATTAAATCCTCTATTCAATGTGCATGTATTTATATAATATCTGTACTATTTAAAAAAATCTCTCTTCTTTAACTCCTAAGTCAACAGAAAAATCGAAAGAATACAGCAACTCGAAAATTGCTTAACTTTTTCATGACTTTATCATAAGAAAAACACCTATACATATTTAATGCTGCATAACGTAGCATTATTTTGTTTGTTTTTGTGTGGAGGGGGATATTTTACTGCTCATATGTCACATTTACAAAATACAGCGATATTAGATACAATTGAAGATAATATAAAAACCTACTGAGTTCTACAAAACAAAGAAAAAAAAACATTTTAAAGGAGAATTAAAAATGTAAAACATTTTATTGACAATTCATTTCAAAAGGTGACATGAAGGCTTCAGTCTCCTCTATCATTACACTGTAAATGACTGTACAATCCACTGTAGTTTTATAAATAAGTACAATGTAATGGCCTCTGTAGTGCTCAGCATTTTGCATTAAGAATTTTTTTTTTAATTGCTGCGAGATGAAGTTATATTGAGGTTTAAAGTCTAACTCTATCTGCCTGTACTGTTTCCTGCAAATCATTATCAATTCTGGGAAGGGTTAATAGTCAATGGAGGAAATGATTTCTGAATGAGGAAATCCCTATGAAGTCGGTCACAGGATGGTAAATGTCTCCTTTTTGCTGCGTGTTTGGTTAGTAAGGGAAGCTCAATTCCCTGGTCTCTGAAGGGGAGATTGTTCTCCTCCCCTGGGCCCTCTGCTCACACTCTCTACAAAGTGACTGTGTCTTGCCGCTGCCACTTGTACAGTACGGCTTTATATTCATTCTCCTTAGCTGGTTGAATTTCTGTTTTATTATGTCTAGTTCATAAGTTCTGCTCATAATAACGGCTCCTCTGAGCATCCAAGTTTTTCGAATTTAACTTTTGAAAGGCAGCTATTCAGAAAATGGTTATTCCAATGGGACCCGACAGTAAAACATTAAAATACTTTAATGATTCCCTTTATTTTTTTCTCCTTTGTTTGTAGGGTATGATGATTTTTTCTGTAAGTGTTCTGTGTTATATGTTCATAGAGCGTTATGTATTACTTCATGTTCTGTTTTACATCATCGTAATATTATTACACTTTTGTACATTGTTGTAATTATTGTAATATTCATCATGTGGAACTTCAATCAAAGTTCTGGACATCCACATTATATTAGTACACTAGCTGAGTGCCTGGCGTTGCCTGGTTTTTCCTACCTAATGCATGTGGGGGAGGAAAAGCAACAAAGGAGGAAGCTTTCGTCCTCAAATACTGTCCTCATATCCCGACCCCAAATCCCCTCCTCATATCCCATCCTCATATCCTGTCCCCATATCCTGTCCCCATATCACAACCTCATATCCCAACACCATATCCCGTCCCAATATCCTGTCCTCATATCTAATCCCTATTTGTAATCCTCATATCCAGTTCTCAGGTGGGGCTGAGTTGTGATAAAGATATTGTAAACTGAAACTAAAAGGGGTGTGGCTTAAAGGTGGGCATGTCTTTGCAAGATGGAGCATGGAATGCGGGGAGGGTGCATCTTGCCAGCTGGACTGACGCATTCATCAGGAGATGCAGAGCGGAGCTTGTGGAGTAAGGTACCGGAAGTTCCATATACTTGTATGGTACTTGAAACAAAAACCCCATCCTTCACATAAGGGGTAGGTTAGGGTTAATTTAACTATTACATTTTTTTTTTTGACATATAAGTAACATGTAACCATATATTAGCAAAATATCTCCAGCCATACGGAAGTTATGCTGGAACATACATTTCCCATAGATTTGCATTGGACTTTAAACAAAACCCTGACCTTCGCAAATGGGTATAGGTTAGGGTTCAATTAACTATCCTATATTTTAAATGTACATATAAGTAACATGTAATTGAGTATTATCGAAATATCTCCAGCTGTTTGGAAGTTATGCTGTAACATATTTCCCATAGACTTGTATGGGACTTTAAACAAAAACCCTGACCCTCGCAAATAGGGGTGGGTAAGGTTTAAATTACCTATCCTATGTTTGTTGTTGACATATAAGTAAGGTGTGTAACAAGTTTCATGTTAACGTCTTTAGCCGTTTGAAAGTGATGCTGGAACATACCCACCTACACACATTGAGTTATATATATATATATATATATATATATATATATATATATATATATTAGCTGAGTACCCGGGGTTGCCTGGTTTTTCCTTCCTAATCTTTTTTGGGGAGGAAAATCAACAAAGGAGGAAGCTTTTGACTTCATATCCCATCCTCATATATTGTTGTCATATCCCGTCCTCATATCTCAACCTCATATCCTGACCTCCTATCTCAACCTCATATCCCAACCTCCTATCCCGTCCTCCTATCCTGTCCTCCTATCCCGACCTCCTATCCCGACCTCCTATCCCGACCTCCTATACCGTCCTCATGTCCTGTCCTCATGTCCCATCCTCATGTCCTGACCTCATATCCCATCATATGCTGTCCTCATATGCCATCCTTATGTCCCATCCTCATAGTCTGTCTTTGTGTCCCATCCTCATATCCTGTCCTCAGGTGGAATGGATTTGTGATGACGATATTGTAAGCTGAAAATAGAAGGGAATGTGGCTTTGTGGGACTGGGCGTGATTTGCAAGCCAGACTGATGCACAAAAAGGGTAGAGAATTAAAGGGATGGGGCTTAAACAGTGGGTATGTCTTTGTGAGATGGGTGTGGCTTGCAAGCCGGACTGACACATTCACCAGGAGATGCAGAGCGGAGCTTGTGGAATAAGGTACTGGAAGTCCCATATACTTGAATGGGACTTGAAACAAAAACCCATCTTTTTTATAAGGGTGTAGGTAAGGGTTAATTTTACTATCATATCTTTTTATTTGACATATAAGTAATATGTGTACCAGGTATTACTGAAACATCTCCAGCCGTACGGAAGTTATGTGGGAACATACATTTCCCATTGATTTACATGAGACTTTAAACAAAAACCCTGACCCTCACAAATGGGGATAGTTAAGGGTTAAATTAACTATCCTATATTTTAAGTGGACATGTAAGTAACATGTGACCAAGTATTATCGAAATATCTCCAGCCGTTTGGAAGTTATTCAATTAAAAAATCTTAATCCTTTCAGTACTTATGAGCTGCTGAAGTTAAATTGTTCTTTTTTGTCTAAGTTCTCTCTGATGACACGTGTCTCGGGAGCTGTCCAGAGTAGAAGCAAATTCCCATAGGAACTGCACAGAGCAGAATAGGTTTGCTATGGGAATTTGCTTCTACTCGAGGACAGCTCCCGAGACACGTGTCATCAGAGAGCACTTAGACAGACAAGAACAACTCAACTTCAGCAGCTGATAATTATTGGAAGGATTAAGATTTTTAATAGAAGTAATTTACAAATCTGTTTAACTTTCTGGAGCCAGTTGATCTAAAAAAAATTTTTTTTCCTGGAATACCCAATATAAAATATGGACTAAAACGACATGTTTTCATTATTCTGTGGGTCAATATGATTAAAATGATACCCATTTTATATGATTTTTGTACCGCTTTAAAAAAAATCTCAAACTATTTTAACAAAGTTAGTATGTTTGAAATTGCCCTATTTTGACCACCTATAACTTTCTAATGTTTCCATAAAGGAGGCTGTATGAAGGCAAATTTTTTGAGCCGTGATCTGTAGTTTTGATCGGTACCACTTTTGCTTATGTTTAACTTTTTTATACATTTACAGACTTTTTTTTTTACATTTACGCTGTTCACTGTATGGGATAATTAACAATATATTTTGATGGTTCGGACTTTTACGCATGTGACGATACCTAATATGTTAATTAATCATTTTTTTGACGCTTTTTGGGGGTAAAATGGGGAAAAAAGGACCGATTTACATTTCTATTGGGGGAGGGGATTTTTCACATTTTTTACTTTTTTATTTTTAAAACACTTTTTAACTTTATTTTTTACACTTTTTATGTCCCCATAGGGGACTATCTCTAGCAATCATTTGATTGCTAATACTGTTCAGTGCTACGTATAGGACATAGCACTGATCAGTGTTATCGGCAATCTTTTGCTCTGGTCTGCTTGATCTCAGAACAGAACAGAAGACTCCTGGAAATGACCGGAGGCAGGTGAGGGGACCTCCGGCCGCCATGCTGGCCGATCGGATCCCCGCGGCAGCTCTGCAGGCGATCCGATCATCCATTTAAAGTTCTGCACTGCCACAGATGCCGTGATCTGTATTGATCACAGCATCTGAGGGGTTAATGGATGGCGGACATCAGCGTGATTGCGGATGTCCGCCATTACCGGCAGGTCCCTGGCTGCTTATAGCAGCCGAAACCTGCCGCCCATGACGGTACGGTGCTCGCGGTCATGTCTATGACATAAATGTACATCATGGTGCGCTAAGTACCACCGCACCATGACGTACATTTACATTAATCATTAAGGGGTTAAAATTAAGTTTACACCCATCTGACTGATTCCCTAAATGATCAGACAAACTATAAACCAACATATCTTGGGAACGGGAGGGCGTTATAATACATTGTAAAAAGGTGTGTGACCTGGTCACCCTAAGATATTAAATTAATCTTATTAAAACAATGTTATTTTTTGGGGCTTTGTCACCAGTCCTCTTTAACCTTGATTTACAAGCTACATATTCCATCATCTACTTAAAGTGGCCTCTTAGGTATTCTACACTTCAGATGTGATAGTCTTCAAGACACTGACAGCAGTAGTTCTGGCAAAATGACAACAGTCCTACAAGGAACAAGCAAGTAAGCTGATTCTTTGTAACAAAAAGCTTCCCTAGACTCTATATTTTCGTCACAGACAGAGGGAAGCACCTGTAAACAGAACCACACTAAAAGTGGTCCTCTGCACATAAACATCTTATCCCCTATCCAAAGGATCTTGGCTGCGGGACCCCAGACATCCGGTGCACAAAGCGAACTTCGCTCCGTGTCGGATGACTGGAGATGCAGTACGGAGGTTTTGGTGGTTATGACATTCTACCATATGGTGACTTTTGATAAATAACACAAGTTTATGGTCAATGGGGATTGGGCACATTGGGGGCCAAGACAAAAATAGGAGGGGCAAATATCAAACGCTAAATAATACCTCTCGTACCTAGTAAACAAGAAAGGAAACTGCAGCAAATGTGCTGTGGCTCCTTTAGACACCTAAGATTGGCTCCTACCAATCCTATATTATTGACCTATGCTGAGGACAGGCCACCAGTTGATACCAAGCCTTTTTATTTTTTTTATTTTTTTTTTTAAATGAACTGGTGCCAGAAAGTAAAACAGATTTGTAAATTACTTGTAAATCTTTACCCTGCCAGTACTTTTTTTAGCAGCTGTATGCTACAGAGGAAATTCTTTTCTTTTTGAATTTCTTTTTTGTCTTGTCCACAGTGCTCACTTCTGACACCTGATGCCCATATCAGGAACTGTCCAGAGCAGGAGAAAATCCCCATAGCAAACCTATGCTGCTCTGGACAGTTCCTGACATGGACAGAGGTGTCAGCACAGAGCACTGTGGACAAGACAAAAAAAGTCTTTAGCATACAGCTGCTAAAAAGTACTGGCAGGGTAAAGATTTTTAAATAGAAGTCATTTACAAATCTGTTTAACTTTCTGGCATCAGTTCATTTAAAAAAATAAATAAAAAGTTTTCCACCAAGTACCCCTTTAAATTAAAAATAGTGAGTGATCCTCTAGTTCAGGTTGGCCATTTATGATATGTCCTAATGCAGTGTTTCACAACTACTGTGCCACCAACTATTGCAAAACTACAACTCCAGCATGCCACACAGCCAAGGAATGGAAATAACGCTGCTGTTATAGACTCAATAGAAGATGACATAGTTTAGTTTAAGTTGGTCCCATACCCTTTCCCCATAAGCATTATGATCTTGAAAATTCCTCTTCTCCATAGGCCCTTCCTGCCTCCTGGAAGGAACATCAAGTGTTGAGAACTTTTACCCCAAAATGGATGTACGTTGTGTCAAAACCCAGAACCAGTTTGGAAGCACTATTTTAAAATTAGCATCCTTAAAGAGGTACTCCGGCAGAAAACATCTTATCCCCTATCCAAAAGGATAGGGGAGAGGATGTCTAATTGTGGGGGTCCTGCCACTGGGGACTCTTGGGATCTCTGCAGTGACACCCCAGTCATCTGGTGCATGCAGCGAACTTTGCTCCGTGCCGGATGACTGGCGACTACAGCCGTCATGCCCCCTCCCATAGACATGAATTGAGGGGTGTGGTGTGACGTCATGAACATGGAAGCTCCAAGCTTGTGTATTCTGGCTGCCGCTGCTGCCGGCCTGGTGGTCACGGGGGTCCCCAGGGGCGGGACCCCCGTGATCAGACATCTTATCCTTATCCTTTAGATAGGGGATAAGATGTTTTCTGCCGGTGTACCCCTTTAAGTTAAAGGGGTATTCCAGGATTTTTTTTATTTATTTGACTATGCTACAGGGGCTGTGAAATTAGTGTAGTTCATTATATAGTGCCTGTACCTGTGTGTGACGGTTCTTTCACAATTTTTCTGTGATTTTCACTCCACTGTTTATTTTTAACAGCATACAAAATAACTGTTGTCTCAGATTTTTCCCAGCTTGCAATGCGGCCGAGACCTGACTCACTAGTCAGCTCATGACAGGGATCCTGTCTGCTTCAATGGGTGGAGGGATCGCTTGGTGGGAGGGAGATCAATCTGCAACTAATGCAACAGCTGTAGGCACCCTGATTGAAAGCCACAGGTCTTTTGAATGGATGTAGCTCATTCATGTTTCAATGGGTGAAGGGATTGCTTGGTGGGAGAGAGATCAATCTGCAACTAATGCAACAGCTGTAGGCACCCTGATTGAAAACCAGAGGTATTTTGAATGGATGTAGCTCATTTATGTTTGAATGGGTGGAGGGATAGCTTGGTGGGGGAGAGATCAATCTGCAACTAATGCAACAGCTGTAGGTACCCTGATTGAAAACCACAGGTCTTTTGAATGGATGTAGCTCATTTATGTTTCAATGGGTGGAGGGATCGCTTGGTGGGAGAGAGATCAATCTGCAACTAATGCAACAGCTGTAGGCACCCTGAAAACCACAGTTCTTTTGTTTCAATGGGTGGGGTGGCTGATGTGTTGGAGGGAGGGAAATGGAATTGTGGGATTTGTAGTCAAAAAAAGAAAAAAGTCAAACAGGAAATACAAGTTCCCAAACAGCTAGCCACAGTGTTATGATAATCTCACAACATAGCCATTTAGCCCCAAGACAAGCGCAGATCCTTCCAAAGCATGTCCATTACTGTCTGCCAGGTACGTACTAAAGTGACCTTATGGTGGATAACCCCTTTAAGAAACACGTCTGTTTATAGATCCCAGACGTTACAATGAGCATTACCCCTTGCAGGGTCTTATTTGCTTTTTTTCCACATAAGCTTACTACCTTTAGGAAAGCTTAAAGGGGTACTCCCGTAGAATAAAAAAATTTTTTTTTTTTAATCAACTGGTGCCAGAAAGTCAAACAGATTTGTAAATTACTTCTATTAAAACATCTTAATCTTTCCAGTACTTTTTAGGGTCTGTATACTACAGAGGAAATAGTTTTCTTTTTGGAACACAGAGCTCTCTGCTGACATCATGACCACAGTGCTCTCTGCTGACATCTCTGTCCATTTTAGGAACTGTCCAGAGCAGCATATGTTTGCTATGGGGATTTTCTCCTACTCTGGACAGTTCTTAAAATGGACAGAGATGTCAGCAGAGAGCACTGGTCATGATTCAGCAGAGAGCTCTGTGTTCCAAAAAGAAAACCATTTCCTCTGTAGTATTCTGCAGCTAATAAGTACTGGAAGGATTAAGATTTTTTAATAGAAGTAATTTACAAATCTATTTAACTTTCTGGCACCAGTTGATTTAAAAAAAAAAAAAAAAAAAAAGTTTCCCACAGGAGTACCCCTTTAATAGCCACCTGAAATTGCATTCACCATATGAACGTTTAACCCTGTCTTTCCCAACCAGGGTGCCTCCAGCTGTTGCAAAATTACAACTCCTAGCATGCCCGGACAGCCGTTGGCTGTCAGAACTAGCCAGCCCAGTCTTTCCCAACCAACCAGTGTGCCTCCAGCTGTTGCAAAACTACAACTCCCAGCATGCCCGGACAGCCAACGGCTGTCCGGGCATGCTGGGAGTTGTAGTTTTGCAACAGCTGGAGGCTGACTGGTTAAGAAACAATGTCCTAATGTGATGGACATTGAGGATTTCGCCATGTGCGGAAAATATTCACTACTATAATGGTCAGATAAGAATTGTCCAACATTGGGAGTGCTGAGAACACACAGGTGTCGGTGAGTACTCTCCCCTTATACCACCAGTATAGCAGTGCTAGTATTGTATTCCCCAACAACAATAGGTCCACATGTTACCTGTACAAGATTCTAAAGCTATTTATTGATATTATCTGAACATACCTATATATATATATATATATATATACACACACATACTGTATATAAAGCAACACAGGAAGCATAAGAATATACTCAAATCAGAGTCGGCTATTAAAAATAATACAGAAGGTTTTCCCATAAACCCTTGAGAAATCATGGCCGAGGTGCAGTTTTCCTTCACCTGGGGCTAATATTCTATTTTTTGCCTTAGTTCTTCATACACAAAACAATGCAGAAAGGGTTGTATGCTGTCCCCCTCCTAGCATGTGGATCTTGTACCCGGACGGTCCTCCCCTATACCATGCCCCTTCATTATAGCCACTTTATGTCCCCAAAAATGAAAAACATACCAATATAAAGATTGGTGTCCACCATCTAATGATCATTACCCCTTGCAGGGTCTTATTTGCTTTTTTTCCACATAAGCTTACTACCTTTAGGAAAGCTTAAAGGGGTACTCCCGTAGAATTAAAAAATTTTTTTTTTTTAATCAACTGGTGCCAGAAAGTCAAACAGATTTGTAAATTACTTCTATTAAAACATCTTAATCTTTCCAGTACTTTTTAGGGTCTGTATACTACAGAGGAAATAGTTTTCTTTTTGGAACACAGAGCTCTCTGCTGACATCATGACCACAGTGCTCTCTGCTGACATCTCTGTCCATTTTAGGAACTGTCCAGAGCAGCATATGTTTGCTATGGGGATTTTCTCCTACTCTGGACAGTTCTTAAAATGGACAGAGATGTCAGCAGAGAGCACTGGTCATGATTCAGCAGAGAGCTCTGTGTTCCAAAAAGAAAACCATTTCCTCTGTAGTATTCTGCAGCTAATAAGTACTGGAAGGATTAAGATTTTTTAATAGAAGTAATTTACAAATCTATTTAACTTTCTGGCACCAGTTGATTTAAAAAAAAAAAAAAAAAAAAGTTTCCCACAGGAGTACCCCTTTAATAGCCACCTGAAATTGCATTCACCATATGAACGTTTAACCCTGTCTTTCCCAACCAGGGTGCCTCCAGCTGTTGCAAAATTACAACTCCTAGCATGCCCGGACAGCCGTTGGCTGTCAGAACTAGCCAGCCCAGTCTTTCCCAACCAACCAGTGTGCCTCCAGCTGTTGCAAAACTACAACTCCCAGCATGCCCGGACAGCCAACGGCTGTCCGGGCATGCTGGGAGTTGTAGTTTTGCAACAGCTGGAGGCTGACTGGTTAAGAAACAATGTCCTAATGTGATGGACATTGAGGATTTCGCCATGTGCGGAAAATATTCACTACTATAATGGTCAGATAAGAATTGTCCAACATTGGGAGTGCTGAGAACACACAGGTGTCGGTGAGTACTCTCCCCTTATACCACCAGTATAGCAGTGCTAGTATTGTATTCCCCAACAACAATAGGTCCACATGTTACCTGTACAAGATTCTAAAGCTATTTATTGATATTATCTGAACATACCTATATATATATATATATATATATATACACACACATACTGTATATAAAGCAACACAGGAAGCATAAGAATATACTCAAATCAGAGTCGGCTATTAAAAATAATACAGAAGGTTTTCCCATAAACCCTTGAGAAATCATGGCCGAGGTGCAGTTTTCCTTCACCTGGGGCTAATATTCTATTTTTTGCCTTAGTTCTTCATACACAAAACAATGCAGAAAGGGTTGTATGCTGTCCCCCTCCTAGCATGTGGATCTTGTACCCGGACGGTCCTCCCCTATACCATGCCCCTTCATTATAGCCACTTTATGTCCCCAAAAATGAAAAACATACCAATATAAAGATTGGTGTCCACCATCTAATGATCATTACCCCTTGCAGGGTCTTATTTGCTTTTTTTCCACATAAGCTTACTACCTTTAGGAAAGCTTAAAGGGGTACTCCCGTAGAATTAAAAATTTTTTTTTTTTTAATCAACTGGTGCCAGAAAGTCAAACAGATTTGTAAATTACTTCTATTAAAACATCTTAATCTTTCCAGTACTTTTTAGGGTCTGTATACTACAGAGGAAATAGTTTTCTTTTTGGAACACAGAGCTCTCTGCTGACATCATGACCACAGTGCTCTCTGCTGACATCTCTGTCCATTTTAGGAACTGTCCAGAGCAGCATATGTTTGCTATGGGGATTTTCTCCTACTCTGGACAGTTCTTAAAATGGACAGAGATGTCAGCAGAGAGCACTGGTCATGATTCAGCAGAGAGCTCTGTGTTCCAAAAAGAAAACCATTTCCTCTGTAGTATTCTGCAGCTAATAAGTACTGGAAGGATTAAGATTTTTTAATAGAAGTAATTTACAAATCTATTTAACTTTCTGGCACCAGTTGATTTAAAAAAAAAAAAAAAAAAAAGTTTCCCACAGGAGTACCCCTTTAATAGCCACCTGAAATTGCATTCACCATATGAACGTTTAACCCTGTCTTTCCCAACCAGGGTGCCTCCAGCTGTTGCAAAATTACAACTCCTAGCATGCCCGGACAGCCGTTGGCTGTCAGAACTAGCCAGCCCAGTCTTTCCCAACCAACCAGTGTGCCTCCAGCTGTTGCAAAACTACAACTCCCAGCATGCCCGGACAGCCAACGGCTGTCCGGGCATGCTGGGAGTTGTAGTTTTGCAACAGCTGGAGGCTGACTGGTTAAGAAACAATGTCCTAATGTGATGGACATTGAGGATTTCGCCATGTGCGGAAAATATTCACTACTATAATGGTCAGATAAGAATTGTCCAACATTGGGAGTGCTGAGAACACACAGGTGTCGGTGAGTACTCTCCCCTTATACCACCAGTATAGCAGTGCTAGTATTGTATTCCCCAACAACAATAGGTCCACATGTTACCTGTACAAGATTCTAAAGCTATTTATTGATATTATCTGAACATACCTATATATATATATATATATATATACACACACATACTGTATATAAAGCAACACAGGAAGCATAAGAATATACTCAAATCAGAGTCGGCTATTAAAAATAATACAGAAGGTTTTCCCATAAACCCTTGAGAAATCATGGCCGAGGTGCAGTTTTCCTTCACCTGGGGCTAATATTCTATTTTTTGCCTTAGTTCTTCATACACAAAACAATGCAGAAAGGGTTGTATGCTGTCCCCCTCCTAGCATGTGGATCTTGTACCCGGACGGTCCTCCCCTATACCATGCCCCTTCATTATAGCCACTTTATGTCCCCAAAAATGAAAAACATACCAATATAAAGATTGGTGTCCACCATCTAATGATCAACTCGGTCGTAAAATTATGTGTTATGTATTCCAGGTGATGAATACCATAACCCTTTACTTTTTGTTGCCCAATTTGGGGATGAGCCACAGGATTGTGTTACTAGTTTTAAGCATTTACAAGGCCATTAGCAGCATTTCGGCCACATTTCAGCCTGTGTTGTGTAAGTGTAAAGCTGTGCAGAGCTCTGTAGGTGGCCGCAGAATAGTAATTGATACACAAGGCCATGTACAGGCGAAGGGTCGGTTCACTTGTAAATTCCCAGAAGGAGAAGTTACTCACTAGTTAATCAATAGCAGATCCTCCCAGTGAACACAACATGATGCAACACTAGGTAATCAGGACAATGTCAGGCGGGGGGCAATTATTTAGGATATTCCGGAAAATATTCCAAAAATGTCTAAATGCTTA
This sequence comes from Hyla sarda, assembly GCF_029499605.1. Taxonomy (NCBI): domain Eukaryota; kingdom Metazoa; phylum Chordata; class Amphibia; order Anura; family Hylidae; genus Hyla; species Hyla sarda. Next base: position 119,696,503 of record NC_079192.1, read on the forward strand.
AATAAATTCTGTATCCTATAACTGGCACAGATGACATTCATTTTTTATCTTCTATTGTTATTATATAAACATAGCAAAGTTTTAAAATAAAAAAAATATATAAAAAACACTTTTTTTTAATAGAAATCATACAACTTAGGCTACTTTCACACTGACGTTATGACGTGGCTGTGTGACGGCTGTCGGGGAACTCGAGGGGGAATAGTGGGAGAAAAAATACTGCAAGCGTCGGCTTTTTCTCCTGCTACTTTTGATACAAAATAATGGTGCCTGACGGACCCCATTGACTATAATGGGATCCATCGGGACCAGTTATTGCCCATTGTGCCTCATCCAGATAACTGTCGATCAAGTAAAAAAATTTAAAAAAACGTAATGTCCGTTCTCGACCGGGTGCAACGATAGTGCGAAAGTAGCCTTACTGATTAAAGTGACTGTATTGACATTTTTTTTTACTGATTACAACTAGATATTGAAACATTTTTTTTCCTAATCTGTTTCTTTTTTTCTAATTTTTTATTTATTACATTTTTTTGTATATTATTAATGGGGCTGCCATCTTGCCTATGCTGTTTTTAACATCATATTGTGATAGGCTTTACAGCAAGTCCCATGGACATAGATGACAATGGACTGGCTGAGACCCTATTCACTAGAATTGGAATATTTCTGGGCATGCTCTGTGACCTGTGCAAAGGTCATTTCTCAGGAAAGAATCCTGTAATTCAGTAATACTGCTGGAAAGTGATCTGTACAGAACAGAAAGTCTCAGCTTAAAGGGGGGATGTCCTGTTATGTAAAACATATCCTCTATTCACAGGATAGGTGATCCGTGTGTAATCGCAGGGGGAGTTTGGGTTTCCAACCTCTGAAATCTCCAGAACGAGGCCCATCTCTTACTTCAGAGCGCTCCGCCCCCACCTCCCAAAATGAACTAGTCACTGAAATGAAGACCGGCTCCGCCAGTCACCAGCTGCTGCAATGTCCCATCTAAGCTGGTGATTGGCACAACAGCCCGTCACTCCCAAGCGCTCCAAAGTAAAAGGTGGGTACCGTTCTGGAGATCTGGGAGGTTCTCAATGGATGGACCCCCTCCATCACATACTCATCTCATATCCTATTTACAGGGGATACGTTTTGCATGACTGGACATCCCTTTTATATTAGGCCCAGTGCCCAGACTGAAAACTATAAACTAGATAGTAAAATGAAAGATTAGAAAAAACAAAAACCCCAAACTCTTAAAAATTAGTTTAACATAAAAACTTGAAACAATAAGCCATTTTTATTACATATTCTCTTTAATGGTTCAACTGTGCATAATAAGATATTGCATCTTTTTACTGTTGTCACACACATTTTTATTAGAAAAATATCACTCCAGTTTCTGCTGTAGTTTTTTGAGCCAAAACAGAAGTGTATTTAGCATACATAGGTTGAACTTGATGGACTCTGGTCTTTTTTAATTAAAGGGGTACTCCGCTGCTCAGCGTTTGGAACAAACTGTTCCGAATGCTGGAGCTGGGAGCTCGTGACATCATAGCCCCGACCCCTCGTGATGCCACGCCCCTCCCCGCCCCCTCGATGCAAGTCTATGGGAGGGAGCGTGACAGCATCACGTCCCCTCCCATAGACTTGCATTGAGGGGGTGGGGCGTGATGTCACGAGGGGCAGGGCTATGATGCCACGAGCTCCCGGCCCCGGCTCCAGCATTGGGAACAGTTTGTTCAAAACGCTGAGCAGCGGAGTACCCCTTTAAGGTTTTTTTTTTTCTTTTTGGGTGGGGGTCAGAAAACATTGCTTTAAAGTTTGTAGTAAAATCTAAAATGCAGTACATAAAGGCTGGGCCCTTACAAAGTATTTTGGGCCTCTTATGATGGGCCTCATTTTGATCCTCCTTTTGGTCAATATTTTGCACTAAAATCAAAAGTTAGTCCCACTCCTGCTTATAGTGACACTTCAATGAGACCAAAAATACTGTGTGTACCAGCCACAAAGCATTTTGTTTTGTAATGTTTTTGTTGTTTTGGGTTGGCGTATTTTTTTTTTCCAAAATGCAGCAAGCTCCAGGTTTCCTGGCTTTTTTCTGTCACTTGTTTCTCTACAGGACTACAGTGTTCTGCAAGTTTCCATCATTACAGCCAAGACAAATCTAATCTCTTAGATGTATAATGTTCATTACACTTATGCGGTTACTATGCCAACCAGTATTGAAGTGACCACTGGAAAGTAATATACCGTTTTCCAAATTCCCAATTTGCTGTGGCCTTTGAGAAACAAGCAGTAGCTGGTATGGAGGTGGGATAAGAAGTGTCTTAGGTGATCACGAGTGCTCAGTGTTACATAAGATTTCTTCTAGAGCACAGTTCATAGCAGCTCACCCTCGTGACAGGGTGAGGACTCCGCCTCGACAATGGAATAAGAAGAAGGATCGTCCAGCGCTTGACTCAGGGAAAAAACACTTTATTGGGACGCCATGGAGAACAAACAGGTACACGGAGACATGTGACGCGTTTCACGCGTCACATGTCTCCGTGTACCTGTTTGTTCTCCATGGCATCCCAATAAAGTGTTTGTTCCCTGAGTCAAGCGCTGGACGATCCTTCTTCTTATGAGATTTCTTCTGTAATGATACTTATCACAGTCAGATGGTCAGATACAGAAGATCTGCTCCCACTAGTAATTTAGATACACGAATATGGGGAATATCTATGGAATGAATTGTTAAGGAGGCAAAGTCTGGTCACATGTCTGGTAATCTGTTTCACTTGATAAGTCTTAACATTTCTAGACAGTGATCACACGACCAAAGCATGAGACTAGAATCGTGGATCAGTCTTGCTGCATGTAGATTTTAGGGTGGATTTCCCACTACAGAATACTTACATGCTTGCAGAATGTGGTTGCCTAAGAGCTGTGTAATTATATGCTATTGATGCGGCTCTACTTGTAGGTATAGTCTTTTTTTTTTCTTTTAGACAGAAATACTGTCCCAATAGCCAAGCCTTAGCAACCATACCTACATTCTCACCTATTCTCATACTTGTCCTTTCACCTCACACTCCCCCACTCCCCAAGTCTTCGCACCAGCGTTTACTAACCCTAGACAGCTCTTAATACTCTAATTTCCTTTATCCAGTGTTCCCATATTTTACATTTACTATCCTGTATAGGTGTACTGTCCACTTTGTCCAATCTTAATGTTTCCATAACGCATGCATGGCTTAAAAGATTTAGGATTTCTATTGTCTTAGGAGTGTTGGGTGACTTCCAATTAAATGCTATTGCTGAGCGGACAACGGATAGCAAGTGAAAAGTTATAAGTCTGTCCTTATATGGGAGGTGTTCTAGCCCTATGTTTAAAAGGGCTAGCTCAGGGCCCAATTCTATTTGTTTTGCTAAGATGTTATTTAACAGGGTATTTATCTCTTCCCAGACTTTCTGTATTGGAGGACATGTCCACCAAACATGTATAAGTGTGCCCTCTTCCTGTAAACATCTCCAACACAATGACCCAGACTTGTCTTTATTATACATTTTGGACATACGTGTCGGTGTAAGGTACCAACTTTCCAAATGGGAGACACAATTACGACAGGTTTACAGGAGCTACGTACATTTGGGACCAACATTCAGAGAGAATTTTTCTACTAAGATCTTTTTCCCATTTTACTTGAAAGTTTAGGATGGGGACCTGGGAAATAGCCTGACAAGCTCTGTACGCTTTTGATATACCCCCCTTACCCCCCTTGGATGTAAAGAAATACTTTTCAAAGTTCAAAGTACTTGTAGGTATAGTCAAGCAGTCCATCCACCAGCAGAAAAATGATCGATCGTGGTACTTGCCAAAACTTCAGGAAAATCACTTTTTCTTTCAGGAACACAAGTTCAGAAATGGCACTTGCAGTAACTAGTTTCAGCCTATGGCCGTTTGTCACTGCTGATGCATTCTAGACTTGTAAGGGAATAGGCACATGGGCACAATCCTCACTCATGTGAAGTTCCATGTCACGGCTATCTAAGCTTTCTTTTTCTCCTTTTCTGAAGTTTCCAATGTTTGCCTTTTTTGATATGTGCTATTCCCAAGTTATGCCCGAAATGTCATATATGTAAATTAAAAACAGATCCCTCCAGGACAGCACAGGATAGAGCTGGTGCACAAGACTTCAAGGTTAAAGCAGATTTATTTTACCCGGCATGCAACGCGTTTCGCTGGATAACCAGCTTCATCAGCCTGATGAAGCTGGTTATCCAGCGAAACGCGTTGCATGCCGGGTAAAGTAAATCTGCTTTTACCTTGAAGTCTTGTGCGCCAGCTCTATCCTGTGCTGTCCTGGAGGGATCTGTTTTTGCTTCACGTCGTGTTGCCAGGAGCGGCTGCCGAGTTTCGCCCGCATAGGGTCTATGCCTGCACCATTGTTGTACTTGGTCGCAGTACAACCGACATCGGTGAGCAATATTGCTTAAATTGTATCCTATTTGTTGACGGTATCACACTAGGAGCGCCGTCTCCCTTTGTCTACATATGTAAATTAACTGGTTTAGTGCACTGGGGGACGTTCCCTTCCCCTTGGTGGACTCTTTTGCCTGCCAAGCTTCGCCCTGTACAATACCCTCTTCATAAATATTAATGTTTCTGCCTACAAGCACATAGCTGATATGTGTTATGAGATCTCCAGCACAGCCAACCCATACCACCATGGCACATGCACTACTTTTACGCTTCTCCTGAGCCTTTTTGCAACAGAGGCCACATATATGTATACTTGTAGGCAGAGCCATGAAGATTTATAAAGGGGATGTTGTACATGAGTTGGGTGAGCATAAGAGTGCACCAGGGGTCTGGAAATGCCCCCAGAACACCAAAACACAGTTGAAATTGGCATCACCCACATTAGCCTGTACCAGCAGGTTAGTGTAGGTGACCCTGGTGTCAGATTTTCTGTAAAACTTATAGATAGATATCCAATAAGTCACAAGGAAAGTCAAAAGTGAGTCGGCACTGCCGCATATGGATTACCGTAGGTGGTATGAACTGGAACTAACGCCCGGAAGAACGGCCCAGCTGCTCCACAGTGCTCAATCCCATAGGGAAGGCAACTTTAAACATATCCACGGAAAAGAAACGCAGGGAGGCACACGTGAATAACGCCAATAGCACTTTATTCCAGTATGGTCACTGATACAACACAGGCCAACAGGCGGTTTCACGCACACATGCGCTTAATTATGAACTATCAGGTCATATAGGTCATGATTAAGCGCATGTGAGCGTGAAACGGCCCGTTGGCCTTTGTTGTATCCGTGACCATACCGGAATAAAGTGCTATTGGAGTTATCCACGAGTGCCTCCCTGTTTTTTTTTTTTTCCTGGAAGATATCCAATAAGTGTTTTTGACATTATTTTTGCCTCATAGGACAAGGGGGTGTGGTCACTATGATGGCTTAAATGGGTACTCCGCTGGAAAAATATTTTATTTTAAATCAACTGGTGCCAGTAAATTAAACAGATTTGTAAATGACTTCTATATAAAAATCTTAATCCTTTCAGTACTTATCAGCTGCTGTATGCTCCATAGGAAGTTGTATTTATTTTTAAATGTATTTTCTGTCTGACAACAGTGCTCTCTGCTGACACCTCTGTCCATGTCAGGAACTGTCCAGAGTAGGATAGGTTTGCTCTGGGGATTTGTTCCTACTCTGGACAGTTCCTGACATGGACAGAGGTGTCAGCAGAGAGCACTGTGGTCAGACAGAAAATACATTTAAAAAGAAAATAACTTCCTGTGGAGCATACAGCAGCTGATAAATACTGGAAGGATTAAGATTTTAAATAGAAGTTATTTACAAATCTGTTTAACTTTCGAGCACTAGTTGATTTAAAAAAAAATGTTTTCCAGCGGAGTACCCCTTTAACATGTGACACACACTGCGCCAAAATGTACCAAAACTTAGTATATATATTTTTTTAACAAATTTACCAAATAGCCTGAGCTATTTTGATAGCTTTACCACATCCTTAGGCTTAGTTGTGCAGAACGGACACAGAACGATTCGGAGCACAACTGACACCTCCGGGTCCCGACGGATTCCATTGACTTAAATGAAGCCCATTACAAATTTGGTATTTTACTGGAATTGAGCGGAGAATAGAAGTAGGACATACCGACATTTTTCTCCACTCAACTCCCATCGTTCGACGAACTGTCTGATGGAGCTCAATTTAACGGATCACAACGGCAGTGTGAACGAGCCCTTAGACTGTCCAGTTCCAGATTATGCTGTTGATGGATAACAGGATGGATAAATTTGGGCAATTTTTTTTTTTTTTAAGACAATTTTCTGTTCCAGAAGGTTTTGCTATAGAACCCCTGGTAATTGTGTAGCAATTTACTTCCCTATTGATGTCAATGGGGAGAACTGGTGACAAATGTGTTCTCTTTCCGCTGCAAAAACTGACATGCTGGTAATTTTTTTGGATAAGAATGTTTTATCACATTTTATTTTTTGCTAATGTATACCACTGTGGGTTTTCTATCTGCAGATATGGACAGAAAATCTGCAGCATTTTGGAAACCTTTGGACATTTCATTAGTCTACAACAATGTTTTCTAAACAGTGTGCCTCCAGCTGTAGGAAAACAACAAATCCCAGCATGCCCGGACAGCCTTCGGCTGTCCTGGCATGCTGGGATTTGTAGTTTTGCAACAGCTGGAGGCACACTGTTTAGAAAACACTGGTCTACAGGGATAATGAGCACACACGCATAAAGTTCTCTTTAATCCATTTCTAAAGCAATATGCATACAGTGAAGGCGATATTACGTTTTTGGAGTAGGCATAAGCTATATGTGCATAGAGATCAATACCGGAGGAGAGAACAGGCTGATGGAAGAGCTACATCTATCTGTCCGCTAATGCACTGTGGGACAAAATGAGGCTTTTTAATTGACACTTCATTAAAGGGAGATATTATAGTCCTGGCGAGCGTAATTAACTTTATTATCTTCTCAGAAAATACCTTGCTGGGACTTTATCCATCACTTTGGCTAATGCTCATGAATCTAGTGCACTAGCTCCACCTACTGGTCATGTAATGAAATGAATAATGAAAGGACAAACGCTCAGGCAATTACTGGATTTTACTTTTCCCTTTCACTTTAAACATTTTGGTTATTTTTATTTTTACAAAAGGCTGAAATTTTTTTTATTAGTGATATCACAGAAAAGCTCTAACATAGACTAAAAACGGAAAAGTTAAAATGTAAAATGCCCGTAATTATTGTGAAAAAGCATAAGCAAGGAAATGCATTATATTTCTAATTTCTTCATATATTGTTACATGTAAAAGCACCTCAACAATATTTTCAAATGGCTGGCAGGAGACCATGGGCATAACTAGTAGAAATTTTAAAGTAGTAGTCCAGCATACCCTAAGGGTCTATTTATGTGTACAGTATACTTTGTATATTTGATGCGCAGGATTTGAAGCTGCAGATTTAAAGCTGTGTTTGGTCATTTAGTTTACATTGAAAACTGCAGCAGAAAATCTGCTAAATTAAAGGAGCAGTGTAGTGAAAGATAAGGGGATAAGGATGAGGGATAAGTTATAGATCGTGGGGTGTCCGACCACTGGGACCCCCCCCCCCGGCGATTTCCAGAATGGGGTCCCGACAGTCTGCTGGGAGGGGGCGTGCCGACCCCCGCACGGAACGCCGGCCAACATGCTCCCTCCATGTATTTCATAGAAATACATAGAGGGTGCGTGTCGGCCTCTGCTTCCTGTGGGGGTTGGAAAGGCCGCTTCCGGCAGACTGCCGGGACCCCATTCTGGAGATTGCGGGGGGTCCCAGTGGTTGGACCCCCGCAATCTGTAAGGGGATAAGTTATTTTTCACTGCACTACTCCTTTAAATCCTGCGCATCAAATATGCAGCAGATCTTGTACATGTGGAGGTTTTCCAGCTGTGATGTTATTTTTTTAAATGTGTGCAGGTTGGTGGGGGGGTCCCACCTCCACTGCTGATTGGCTGAGCACACTGTCTCACACGACCACTATCCTGGAGGTGTAGTACATCAGGGAGCAGTCTCTGTTATGAAAGCGTGGCAGTGAAGTGAGGAAGATAAGTATGGTTCCCCTCACCACCATAACATGATAGTGTGGTGTCCCGGTATAGGACCTTGTCCTGTCCCTGTCTAAAGTCCCCTCAGTTAGAGTCCCTCCATTCCACAGGGCTCTCCTGCAGGGCTTGCCGGTTGGTTGCCTCATATAAATGTATTTCTGTATAGTGTACAAATGTATAGGACCTACCTAGGTCACGTGATGTATTATAATGGTTGTACAGATATTTAGGACCTTCCTGGGTCATGTAATGTACCCAGAGTTCTCTGGGTTCAGGACTTACAGGCTATGCAACCAATGGGATTAGTCCTGCCCCCTTAAGGGGCTGTAGTCACTAAATTCTCGCTCTTAGTTCCGGACTATCAAGCAAGCACAATCAGCATATCTCAATTCATCTCAACTAGGCCAAAGCCTAAAGAACCAGCAGCCACTAAAACAGTGAGTTATAAGCTCTATTCAACTCAAATCCTACAATTAGTAGCACAGTGGCCTGCTTAACGCTCAAGACTATTAGTCCCAGCAAAGCCTGTGAGGAACCTGCATCCCGGTTACCTCAAGAGGAACTGTTTGATTGTAAAGACTGTTGTCATAAGAAGTTCAGTAAAAGTTCCAGTTATCTCATAAATTCTGCTGTGGACATTCCATTTATTATCCTGCCGTTTGTGGACTGGTTGTTGGCAGGGCCTTCTATACAAAACAACCGCACCCTGGCGTCACGACCAAATAAGGGTTAATACCACCAGACCCTGTAGCATCATTGCAACACCCCTATATCACTACCCTTCTGGCTTACCACAATAGCTGGAAAACCCCTTTAAGTATTATACAGGGCTTAGAACATACAGCTTTATGACATGTATTAATGTACAGAAACCTGCAGCAATTGACACTGCATAGACTATAATCCATTGTTCAGGAGCAGGCACCATTTACCATGGGTTTGCTCATAGTCGCATGCCTTGTAGGTCAAATAGGGCTACGTCCCAGTCCTAAATGTCCACAGTGTCATCTTTGTTGCGTCAAGTTTGCAGTGCATACAAACATTTTCCAACAACATTCATTATTGTATTTATCACGTAATGACAAAAGAGGAATGATAACCTTTATACGTTCTAATAAAAGAGCTTTCTCTCCAAACACAATAATAACTTTACTACAGGATTTATCATAAATGTCTAATAAGTGGGGAGGGGTCTTACCCCTGGGATCCCCTTTTGGGAGAATAAGAGTCTGTGGTTTGCTGTCCCCTTTTCCAAGGCAAAGTAGCCCCCAGATTGAATGGAGAGGTGGCTACATGTCAGCAGCCCTTTACATTCTAATCTAGAAGAGTTATAAAAGTCTAACAAGTGGGACGTTCCTCTTACCTTTCAGAAGGTCGTACGATCTATTTACATCAAATTTTCGGGCCCGAATGAAACGCAAAAAAAAGCTATTATCCTTCCCGACCGTCTTCTCTGCCACCGTCCTGTGGAGCTCATCGCCAGTGTTTGCCTTCTCCTGTATCAGGTCTCGAAGTTCCTTTACAGCGGATTCTCTCTTCTCATCTGTCTCATTTAATTCATCTTTAGCCTTAAAATGTGAAAAAAACAAAAAAAACTCAGTATTTTATGTTCTGTAACGAGGATCTGTTAGCTTTCCTACATGTAATGAATTGTGTTCCCCAGGAAATAACAATTTAGGAGCCTCTTACCTTGTATGGCTCCTTCTCTGTTATTCAACATGTGTGTAGGGCTATTAAAGTGCTAGCAGCACGCCAACTTCAGCAGTATTTTACGTGAATAAAAATATGCAAGAACTCACTTTTTTCAGGAAGATTCTTCCGGTATTATTTTCTTATTTCATATTGCACAAAGACGGTCTCGCAGGACTCGGTCAGTTACATTTAGCAGCCATGGTAAGTTACATTTAGTTGGCGTGCTGCTAGCACTTTAATAGCCCTACACACGTGTTGAATTCAGTCTGTTCAAGTGGAGTTGTTTGGAGCTCTGAATGTATGGGTTTTCCTTTTCATGAATTGAATAAGAAGGAACTCAATTGAGTTTGTGTGTTTAGCCTTCTCTGTTATTCTAGTTATCAATGTATTTATAAGGTTCTAGTAGGAATAATGGAGGAATTGCACAATGCAGAATACTAGGTAATGATGCTTCAAAATTGTCATAGCATGGGAAATACACCAGATGGGTCAGGAGAGGCTATAGGGCCTCTTTAAACCATGATAGGTTTTTGCATTGATGAAGTGACTTAGGTTTACCTATAAATGGTGGGTAGACTAGTTATATAGGACTAGTTCTAAAGAAAAAGTCTACCCACCATTTATATGCATGTTGTTTCTTTTGGTACGTGAGGGTCGCACACTAGACTAAGTGCCTCGTACACTATCTTGGATAGAGAATGCCGGCCCACTATTTGATAATTTAAGGGATACTCCCCTGGAAAACATTATTATTTTTTTTAAATCAACTGTTGTCAGAAAGTTACAGATTTGTAAATCACTTCTATTTAAAAATCTTAATCCTTCCATTACTTATTAGCTGCTGTATGCTCCACAGGAAGTTCTTTTCTTTTTGAATTTCTTTCCAGTCTGAACACAGTGCTCTCTGCTGACACCTCTGTCCATTTTAGGAACAGGAGAGGTTTGCTATGGGGATTTGCTCCTGCTCTGGACAGTCCCTGACATGGACAGAGGTGTCAGCAGAGAGCACTGTGGTCAGACAGAAAGGAAATCCAAAAAAAGAAAAGAACTTCCTCTGGAACATACAGCAGTTGATAAGTACTAGGAGGATTAAGATTTTTCAAATAGAAGTCATTTACAAATCTGTTTAACTTTCGGGCACTAGTTGATTTAAAACAAAATGTTTTCCAGTGGAGCACCCCTTTAACTTAGGTGTACGTATCTATAGTTATAAGGCATTAGGTATTAGAGGAGGAGCCAAAGTTCAGTTTTCATTTTCAAGAAAGAAGAAATGTATGATTCTCCAGACAAGGACACTTTCTTTTTTTTTTCAGTAAAACAGAAATGTGATGTTTGACGTTAGGAGCTGCAGGAATATTTTTTTTTTCCTTGTGATGAGATATTCTTAACCAATTGGTGATAAAGACAACATATAATGTCTCAATTTGTTCAGCTCACCTCCTCTCTGTGTCGCATGGATCCTCACCCGGCCTGGTGATGCACATAATCCAGAAGCAATCAGAGTCACTCGATAAAACTTCAAACTTTTATTTAGCCATTTAAAATGCCATGATACAGGATACTGTACACCACCTAACTGTGACCACACCACTGAAGCCGGATGCGTTTTGGGCGCGTGCGCATCCTTAGGGTATGTTCACACTGAGGAATAGGAGAGGAATTTCCACGAGTAATTCTGCTCGCTTTTTCCTCTCCAATTCATTCAGCAGTGAAAATCCCCAAAGAGTTGTACAGAATTTTTGCCCCTCAGTTCACACTGAGGAATTTCCTCAAGCAGAATTCTGAATTTCCTCAAGCAGAACATGTTCTTTCTTTCAGGCGGAGTCAGAAGCATTTCCGCGCGGAATTTCCGCATGAAAAAAAAAAGAGGAGTATTTGAAAGAGGAGTATTGATCTGCATGAAACCTGCATTTCCGCGCAAATTCTGTGCAAATTCCGCGCAAAATCGCTGCTAATTCTGAGCGGAAAAAAAACTGTATTTTGGGGTGGAAATCTTCAGCGTGATTTCCGCCCCAATTCCTCAGTGTGAACATATCCTTAAGCTACCTTTAGTCAACACGCCCCCTTTCCACAGGCTGTCGGGGCCCTGTACAGGAGATCGTAGGGGGGAGATCTGAAACTTATCCCCTTAGGATAGGGGATACATTTTTCACCACTGGATATCTCCTTTAAAATATACATTAGCCCTATATGTTTTAGAAGCTATACATACCAGCATGCAGTAGTGTCTCTCCATTCTCAATCTGGCAATTGGAAGAGTAATATTGGATTGACATTTTAACTTAAAGGGATTGTCCAGTGAAAGAAACAACCAGTGTATAGTGTCAAAAAATATAATAAAGCAAGTTACTAATATAATGTAATTATCCATAATGTACAGATCTCCATATTAGCTGAGCTGTCTGGCTTGTAGCTGTGACATGACATGCTCATGTCCCTGCTCCTCCCTCCTATACTCTCTGCTCAGGCTAAGACCATTGATGTGAAGAGGGGGAGCTTGTATTACTGCTCATTACATTTTAAGGTAGCAGTAAGTCTGTTTTGGCAGAAACACTTCCTGCTGCCTTATCTTTGAAAGGGTTCCTGCTGCCTTAACATCATTTGAGCGATAATATTATCTCGCCCTCTTCCCATCACTGGTCTTGTCCTGAGCAGAAAGGAGGTGGAGGGGAGCAGTGATAGGAATGCTCAATGTGACATGATGTCAAAGCTATAAAGGAGGGAGCAGATAACATTATATTAGTAAGTTGCTTATTATACTTTTTGACACCATAAACAGGATCATTTTGCCGCACAACTGCTTTAAGATTGTTTACTGATAAAACATGTCTGTTTTTCTCAGGACACAGAGCTACCCTTGTACATTGGCTGTCTGACATTGTAGCCCAGCACCAATTGCTTGGACTGCAATACCAGACCTAACCCATGGACAGTCATAGCGCCATTTCTGGAAAGAAAGCAGACCCTACTCATGGTCTTTAAAATAAGAATTACCTTCTGCACTGTATGTTCTGGTAGCACCTCACATTTGCCGAACACTGCTCCATGATCTTTGGTTGTCAGACGCTCTAGTTTGGCACGGAGAGACTGTTCCTCTTCTGAAACAATGCGATATGTTCCTGTCTAAAAGCAACCAACAAACATTAGAGCTCATAGATAACAGTTTCCAATAAACATAACCAATGGTACAACAAACTAGTTGGAACCATAAAGTTTAAAACTAAAATAGACATTTTGGATTTTTGTTTTTTTTCTGGGAGAAAAAAAATACTTAAAATTCCAAATGAGAAATGTTTTTTTTAACTTTTTTTTAGGGATGTGAATCACTCTGCTGCTATAGATTCATTAGAAGATTGTCTAGTTTAGATTGGTCTCATACTCTTTCCCCATAGACTGTAAGATCTTGAGAATTCCAATTCTCCATAGGCCCTTCTTTCCTCCAGCAGGGGGCATCAACTGTTGGCATCTTTTTCCCCAAAATTGATCTACGTTGTGTCAAACCCCATGACCAGTTAAAGGGGTATTCCAGGAAAAATCTATAATATATATATATATATATATATATATATATATATATATATATATATATTGGGGAATATGCAAATCAGCTCATTACATCACCTTTTCAGGCGATGTTCCCTGGTATCAGCTTAGCTCCAGTTACGGAATATAAAAAGCTAATCGGGATTAATGCCAAGCCAGGACTCTCTCCAGAAGGAAAGCAGATGGGTATGCTTTCCTTCTGGAGAGAGTTCTGGCTTGGCATTAATCCCGATTAGCTTTTTATATTCCGTAACTGGAGCTAAGCTGATACCAGGGAACATCGCCTGAAAAGGTGATGTAATGAGCTGATTTGCATATTCCCCTACCCAGAATGCCTGCGGAGTGCTTAGTGGCCCTTGAAAGCTCCGTCACACCAGGAGTGGTGAACTCTCCCTGAGTTAAATACTCATCCCGTTTAATATATATATATATATATATATATATATATATATATATATTGCAAGGAACCGTCCTCGGGGATTCACTCTTGGATCGTCCTGGACTACGCCACAGGATGCGTTTCTTCTCAATAAACCAGCAAACAAACGTTTATAATGCAAATCTGGCACCTTTCCAGTTTTATTAGACAGGTTGCAGGGAAAAAAATTAACAAAAAGCAGGAACAAAGCAAAATCCTAGACCGTCTGGTCACTGACTAAACAGATCAGCTTGTCCTGACTAACAACAGCTGAGCTTCCCTCAGCCGGTTAAACATATGTCCCCTGCAACCTTCTACTCACAATTCATGTCACTCTTTGAGCCACTCATAGCTCGGGCTGTGTACTCCTCAGCAGGCTCTGTCTCTTCCCTACAGCCCACTTGCTGTCTCCTAGGAAGAGCCCAGATTAGACTGACTCTCCATCTTATATACACACCTCCCTTCCCTCCTGCCTCATTAATTAAGAAGCAGGTGAGAGATACTTCAGGGTGAGCCAAGGAAATACACCCTTTCCTTGCCACCTCATCACAATATATATATATATATATATATATATATATATATATATATATATATATATATATATATATAAACAACTGGCTCCAGAAAGTTAAACAGATTTGTAAATTACTTCTATTAAAAAATCTTAATCCTTCCAATAATTATAAGCTGCTGAAGTTGAGTTATTTTCTGTCTGGCAACAGTGCTCTCTGCTGACATCTCTGCTTGTCTCGGGAACTACACAGAGTAGAAGAGGTTTGTTATGGGGATTTGCTTCTACTCTGGACAGTTCCCAAGACAGGAGTCATCAGAGAGCACTTAGTTTCGGTCAGGAAATGGTTGCCTTCTCTATCAAGCGGAATTCGAGCAGAATTCAAGCGGAATTTCCATGCGGAAATGAAGAGGAATGAAGGAGGAGGCTATTTAATCTACTTTTCTGAATTCCGCTCGAATTCTGCTTGAATTCCGCTTGAAAACGATGTCGGGCAGAATTTTTTTTTTTTACTATTGACTTCTATTGGATTCTGCTCGCAGATTCCGCTTGAAGAATGAACATGTTCTTTCTTCAAGCGGAAAGGAATTCAGCATCGGAGTTCTGCTAGCAGAATTTCCGCAGTGTGAACAGGACAGCAGAAATAACATTAAAGTCAATGGGCAGGAGATTTGCATTAATTTGGAGCGGAGAATTCAAGAGGAATTAAAAGAACAACTCAACTTCAGCAGCTCATAAGTACTGAAAGGATTAATATTTTTTTAATAGAAGTAATTTACAAATGTGTTTAACTTTCTGGAGTCAGTTGATATATATATATAAAAAGTCTTTTTTTTTTTTTTTTCCCGGATAACCCCTTTAAGAAGCCCTGTAGTCATATTTGCATTTTTCTCTTAACATCTTCGTAAAATACAATCTTTTATTATCAGGACTGTTCTCCTCTAGTAGTATATTGTAGTATTATATCTAGTAAATATATGTAGTATTATATCTAGTAGTATTTACTACCAATAGGAAAGCTTTATAGCCAACTGAAATTGCATTCACCATATGAAAATGTAGCCCAGTGTTTCCCAACCAGTGTGCCTCCAGCTGTTGCAAAACTACAACTCCCAGCATGCACGGACAGCCTTTGGCTGTCCGGGCATGCTGGGAGTTGTAGTTTTGCAACAGCTGGAGGAACACTGGTTGGGAAGCACTGGGCTAGTTGTAAAAGCCAATACCTAAGAAGGCATTGTAGCACACAACAGATATTTGTTTACTAAATAAAAAGTTACAAATAGTAAACACTCAATAGACAAAACACAAATACTTACAATGTCTGACATTTCACTTCTTCTTTGTCCACGCAAGAAGCTGGGGAAATAATTCAACAAGAAAAAGTATATAAAACGGTATATAAAAGGATGGTTGTCACATATTAATATTATTTGCAAATCTTTAGTAAATAGGGGAAAAAAATTATGTGGATTTTGTGGAAGTAGTATCAGCCAAGTCTCTAAAATTGTGACCCTGAGCAGGAAACCATAGCAAGTAGCATGTGAGGATACCATAGGAAGTTATTAGTCTGTATGTATGTCAGGATACTGTAGTTTTACAACAACAAGCATCCACTTACTCTTTTACTGAAAGAGTAGTAGTTGCTTTGAACAAATTTCCAGCAGATGAGGTTGGTAAATCCCCAGTAGGTAAAAATGGAAACCTGCCTGGGATAAACATATATCTATCCGAAGATAGATAGAACATAATATAATAGACCGACTAGATATGTGTATATCTGTGTATATATATATATATATATATATATATATATATATATATATACAATCAATATGCATGTACGATGCAGACTTAAGCTTAAAGCTCAACTGTCATGAAATCTTGGTGCAATAACCTGCGCACAGCCTTTGTACTGTGTGCAGGTGGTGTGTACAGCAATGTTTTTACCGGATATTTGTAGGCTTTCATGACGCCGAAAAATGCTTTTAATCAAAGCCACTGACGGTTGCATAGGCGTGGCGCATGTACGCGATGCCCCGCCACGCCTACCCAGTGTGTCAGCGCTGGGAACGCTGTGTGATTGACACACGGGTCCCAGCGCATGAGCCCTTCAGCTAATCTAACCTGCGCGCTGCTGTGTGTCATTCAGCAAGCGCTCGCTCCCGCCGCCGTCTTCCTCCTCAGTGCCCCTGCGCAGAGCAGCGCGCAATCAGGTTAGTTCTCGATACTAGGTGCAGAGAGGAGGCACGCTCTCTGCACCTAGCACTGCGCAGGCGCACTGAGGAGGAAGACGACGGTGGGAGTGAGCGCTTGCTGGATGACACACAGCGGCACGCACGTAAGATTAGCTAGTCAATCACACAGCGTTCCCAGCGCTGACATACTGGGTAGGCGTGGGGGTGGACGTGACCTACCTCGTGCCACGCCTATCCGACCATCAGTGGCTTTGATTAAAAGCATTTTTTGGCGTCATGAAAGCCTGCAAATATTAGGTAAAAACATTGCTATACCCACCACCTGCACACAGTACAAAGGCTGTGTGCAGGTTATTGCACCCAGATTTCATGACAGTTGCACTTTAACCCCTTAAGGACCGGGGTTTTTTCCAATTTTGCATTTTCGTTTTTTGCTCCTTGCCTTTAAAAAATCATACCTCTTTCAATTTTGCACCTAAAAATCCATATGATGGCTTTTTTTTTTGCGCCACCAATTCTACTTTGTAATGACGTCAGTCATTTTGCCCAAAAATCTACGGTGAAGCAGGAAAAAAAATAATTGTGCGACAAAATTGAAAAAAAAACACGCTGTTTTGTAAATTTTGGGGGCTTCCCTTTCTACGTAGTACATTTTTCGGTAAAAATGACACCTTATCTTTATTCTGTAGGTCCATACCATTAAAATGATACCCTACTTATATAGGTTTGATTTTGTCGGACTTCTGTAAAAAATCATAACTACATGCAGGAAAATTAATATGTGTAAAATTGTCATCTTCTGACCCCTATAACTTTTTTATTTTTCTGTGTATGGGGCAGTATGAGGGCTCATTTTTTGCGCCGTGATCTGAAGTTTTTAACGGTACCATTATTGCATTGATAGGACTTATTGATCGTGACCAAAAATGCACTATTTTGGACTTTGGAATTTTTTTGCGCACACGCCATTGACCGAGTGGTTTAATTAATGATATATTTTTATAATTCGGACATTTCCACACGCGGTGATACCACATATGTTTATGTTTATTTTTATTTACACTGTTTTTTTTTTTTTTTATTGGAAAAGGGGGGTGATTCAAACTTTTAATAGGGGAGGAGTTAAATGATCTTTATTCACTTTTTTTTTCACTTTTTTTTTGCAGTGTTATAGCTCCCATAGGGACCTATAACACTGCACACACTGATCTTCATAATTGATCACTGGTTTCTCATAGGAAACCAGTGATAGACGATTCTGCCGCATGACTGCTCATGCCTGGATCTCAGGCACTGAGCAGTCATTCGGCGATCGGACAGCGAGGAGGCAGGTAGGGGCCCTCCCGCTGTCCTGTCAGCTGTTCGGGATGCCGCGATTAGCCGTGGCTATCCCGAACAGCCCGACTGAGCTAGCCGGCAACTTTCACTTTTAGCCGCGCGGCTCAGCTTTGAGCGCGCGGCTAAAGGGTTAATAGCGCGCGGCGCCGCGATCGGCGCTGCGCGCTATTAGAGGCGGGTCCCAGCTTCACTATGACGTCGGGCCCGCCGTGATATGACGCGGGGTTACTGTGTAACCCCGCGTTATATCAGGAGAGCAGGACCAAGGATGTACCTGTACGTCCTTGGTCCTTAAGGGGTTAAAGTGCACCTGTAAAATTTTATGAAAAATTATTAAAGTGCAGCACTATAGTAATTTTTTTAATCCAACTTTACAGGTACACTTTAAGCTTTAGTCCTAAAGGCACCCGTAACCTTTAGGAACTTCACTAATATGCACATTTGGTGTAGTCCAGATGGATATTAAAGAGGTATTAAAGAGTCTATGACACTTCCCCTATACCAGGCAAAAGCGAACCTTCAGCACTGCAGATGTTTTGGACTACATCTCCCATGATACTTATATAGCCAAAATGCTGTCAAAGGATCATGGGAGATGTAGTCCATAACATCTGCAGTGCTGAAGGTTGCCTTTTGCCTGTCTGATACACAACAGTGCTGGACTGTATCTCCTGCGCTCCCATAGACAATGAACGGAGCAGTGAGGCCCCGGAAGACTCAGGGCCCCATTCTCCAGATTTACTTAACCCTGATCTATTTCTTTTTTTGCACTGATCATGAGTTGTCAGTCAGCAGCTCCCCCACATTGTGTGACCAACACTACAGTTAACACTACAATACATTGCATTCATTATTTGATAATTCACCATTATATTCTCTCTTTAATATAGTACTGAGAATATACAGAAAATAAGAACGTTAGATTGGAAGGTAAGGCCTTCTTTACATATAAAAGTTGTCTGGCAGCGTGCGTGACGGAGGGAAACTGATCACAGAACTGATCTCATTCATTTCAATGGGACAGTTCACAATCATCTGGCGTCTCAGTTCGGACGCCGGATGATTGGACTCGCTAGAACGGCACTGGACAGCGGAACACATCGTGCTGTGGACAAGACAGAAAAAAATGCAAAAAGAAAAGAGCTGCTAATAAGTACTGGAAAGACACAAATGTTTTAATAGAAGTAATTTACAAATTTGTTTAACTTTTTGATTTAGTGACACCAGTTGATTTAAAAAAAATAAATAAAAAATAAAAATGTTTTCCACCGGAGTACCCCTTTAAAAGATAACTCCTACTAAAAGGCTCAGTTTGCTTATTTATCTGAGATCCCCCATATCTTATACAATAATCTTCTTTTCTCTGTGTAGCAGGTAAAGTGCAGGAGAGGTGCTCAGAGCCTCCATTTACATAGTTTATGTTTCCAAATTCCAAAAGTTTTTACAATGACTCCTCCAGCCCTATGTAATGCCTTATAGACATTAAGTAATTCATCCGTCTAACGTTCATTTCCTCCATTTGTCAGTGATTTCAACCCGCATCTAAAATGTAACTTTATATAATTGTTTGTATTTTTTCCATTTTTATTCCATATATTTTTGCAAAACAACATCTTTTATAGGTGGTTGAACACATGTATATATTTAGGACCCATATACTGTTATATGGGGGAAAAACAAGTTCCAGCTACATTAACTTAATGTGACGGGACAACTCGCCATAGTAATAACACATTTTCCTACATGTTTCAGATACATAGGGCTAAATACATCCTATTGTGACCTGAACAAAGATGAGATCAAACTCCAGGTCTCTTACACATATTAAAACCAGAGATGGCATGGAGAAGCCACATGAAAACATAAAAGCAACCACTATAAGTCAAAATGTTCTAGAAACAGCAATGCACAGTCTACCTGGTTTAACAGAACATATGTTCCTCCTATAACCCTGGCTGATAAGCATGTTATCTTCAGACGGAAAAGCATCTGTTTCCTGTTCTACAATGTAGCATTATGATCACTGAAAATGTGTGCAAAGACTGTGAAGAACTGGTCTCCAAATGATATAGTATCAACCACATATATATATTTATATATATCATACTCACCGTTGAACAGTTGTAAGTAACACAGCAATGTAAGTCAGTGTTGGATATGTTCAAAAAGCTCCAAATGGCAAAGTATGGTTTGAATGCATGGATTGTAACCACTATTTCTGCCCTGAGGACTCCAGCCCAAAGCTTCTATAGTCACCGGGTTGGGATTAGGCGTCACAAGGCATTACTCAGTCAGGCTTATTAATTAATCAGAGCACAACATTCAGGAGATGCCATTAGATGGAACAGAAAAGGAGGAGAGAACTGCCTGCTCGAGTGGGGCCGGAACAATAACCCTTTGCTTAGTTATAACATACTACAAAAATATGATACCCCCTAATTTTTATTGATACAGATAATAAAACGTGTGCACTTCTATATGTACCATCAGGTATAGAAGATCTTTCATTACAAATGTAAATTGTGCTGATCTTACATAATCATTTTACCAGGTTGAGACTTCACTAACACATTTGATCTTCTTCAAATAGAAATGATTAATAATTTCAGCCTATCCCCTATGCACAGTAGAGCTGTACTTGGCTATCCCCATAGACAATGAATGGAGCGGTGGTGTCAGGAGATTTGTAGTCCCTTTTCTCTACTCATGTGCTTGTGAACCGCGCAAAACGTGATATTTCTGTAAAAAAAAAAAGTATTTTTGGAAGAACAGAACACTCTTCAGCTTTTGAAGTGTCAGCACCTCTCAGCTTATCTTATCCTGGAGCTTCTTAGAGGGTATACTACAGGGGGTATTCTTCATGTGACCAGCATTGTTTGATGTTTCTGACTCTAAGGGGGGAGCGCAGCATATGACCATTTGTATCTTACATAGCTCTACCATAGCATGTTCAAGCTCAGCATACATAGAGGCTGATCGCCAAGTATATTCATTCACTGCATAGCCTTCCATGTTAAGCTTTCTTCTCTTTTTAGTTTTGTGTGCCCCTTTGTTGAGTCTTTTCATCTGTAACAGTCTGTCAATTAATCAACTCATTTGCATTGAATTTGTTTTTATCTTACATTATGTATTTTAAGCTGACTATGCACTAGGCCTCAGAGGGCCTGTGCCTAGGGCAGCACTGTTGAGGGGAGCAGCACTTACCGTATATACTCGAGTATAAGCCGAGTTTTTCAGCACGATTTTTCGTGCTGAAAACACCCCCCTCACCTTATACTCGAGTAAACTTTCCGCCTGTCAATTCCTTCTCAGTGGTCTTCAACCTGCAGACCTCCAGATGTTGCAAAACTACAACTCCCAGCATGCCCGGACAGCCATCATCAACGTCACTAGTCCGGGGCCGGCCCGGAGCAGAGAAGAGGGCCACCCGGTGAAAATGTACAGCCCGGAACGACTAACCCTCCCCACTGGTCGTTCCCTGCAGGATAGATGACCCGGACCAGGGGAGGTGAGTAGAAAACTAAAGGGAGGCCCGCGCAGTGGTCTTCAACCTGCGGACCTCCAGACGTTGCAAAACTACAACTCCCAGCATGCCCGGACAGCCATTGGCAACGTCGCTAGTATGGGGCCAGCCCGGAGCGGAGAAGAGGGCCTCCCGGTGAAAATGTACAGCCCGGAACGACTAACCCTCCCCACTGGATATTCCCTGCAGGATAGATGACCCGGACCAGGGGAGGTGAGTAGAAAACTAAAGGGAGGCCCGCGCAGTGGTCTTCAACCTGCGGACCTCCAGATGTTTCAAAACTACAACTCCCAGCATGCCCGGACAGCCGATGGCTGTCCGGGCATGCTGGGAGTTGTAGTTTTGCAACATCTGGAGGTCAGCAGGTTGAAGACCACTGAGGGGATTGACAGGCGGTGATGATGTGATGATAAAGGGGGGGATGATGACAGAGTGATGATGACGGGGTGATGATGACAGGGGGATGATGACGGGGGTGAAAATGATAGGGTGATGATGACGGGGGTCTGGATGATGACAGGAGGGGATGATGACATGGGGGGATGATGTATTTCCCACCCTAGGTTATAGTCGAGTCAATAACTTTTCCTTTTTTGGGGGGTGAAATTAGGGGCCTCGGCTTATATTCGGGTCGGCTTATACTCGAGTATAAACGGTTATAAAAAATAAAATAAAAAAAGACTTTTGATGTAATTACTGCCGATATGCTGTGACCTGGAGAAAAAGAAAAATCAATTTCCCCCCTTGGTTAAATTTACTGCAGATTTCTCGCTACAGCCAAAATTGTGATTGGATTCAACACTTTCTGTGTACCTACAGTGAATCATCAACAAGATATGCATGAAATACATACAATTTATGCTGCATATTTGTGACAGATCTGCAAGAAAAAAAATCCAACATATGTGGAATCACCCTAATGTGGTATATGCAGCAGCCCTAAATAGAGCTTTAAAATAATTAATAATAATAATAATAATTAATAATAATTATATTAGCAATAATAGTCATATGAAATAGACTTGGTTCACTCACCTGAAATCTAATGTCCGCACAGTCTGGCAGCTCCTCCTGGGTCTTGCTGCTGCTCAGTTCTTTATCACATTTGCTTGCTGTGTATTACCAATAGACAACCCCCTGCCAATGGGAAAAACAAAAGATGAATAGAATTGAAAAGAGTTTGGCAGACACTGTGGGGCTCTCTTTACTCCTACCCCATTTTTTAATTGAGCCTAGTGTCATCCACTGTCAACTGCAAGCAGAGCAATAGAAGAGAAGACAGGCAGAGCCATAGAGTAAGGTGACCGAGTGACATTTCTGATTGGTTGATGGACCTGTCCACATTCACAAATATATTTTATATCTACATTTAAGATGCCAAATTTTTTTCATCATTTTCTTTCTACCATTTTAAGGTAGCTGCATGCATAATGTTAATAGCTAAGAATTTGGCAGAAAATGATAATAACAATTGATTTCCTCTCAACTTTTTCACTCAAGACAATTATTTCACATTCTCAAAATGTTTCTCTTTTACACATTCTTACCCTGCGATGTAAAAGCATCCATTTACTGCCATCGGACATCAGCTGCACATATCCCATTATGCTTATTGACCAGTCAAAACAATCCGTTTAGCCAACAAATGAGCATTTGCGGGTTTTTTTTTGGCTGATTGTTGGCCCCTGTAATAAGGCTCTTAGGTTTAGTTTTAAAGGGGTACTCCACTGGAAAACATTTTTTTTTTAAATCAACTGGTGCCAGAAAGTTACAGAATTGTATATTACTTCTATTTAAAAATCTTAATCCTTCCAGTACTTATCAGCTGTTATATGCGCCACAGGAAGTTCTTTTCTTTTTGAATTTCCTTTGTCTGACCACAGTGCTCTCTGCTGACACCTCTGTCCATTTTAGGAATTGTCCAAAGTAGGAGAAAATCCCCATAGCATACCTCTCCTGCTTTGGACAGTTCCTGAAAGGGAAAGGAAATGAAAAAAGAAAATAATTTCCTGTGGAGAATATAACAACTTATAAGTACAGGAAGGATTAAGATTTTTAAATAGAAGTAATACACAAATTTGTTTACCTTCATGGCACCAGTTGATTTAAAAAAAACTTTTTTTTCCAGTGGAGTACCCCTTTTAAGCAGTTGTGCAGTGACCAATGGGATCTCCCCCCGCCCCCCACACAATCTCCTTAATGGGTACCAGCTCTCTAAGAGGAGCGTGTACTGGGGACAGCCAACACTTCATTCATTTCTATGGGAGCACCAGAGATGCCCGAGCACTTGGGTCTCTTCGGCGCTCCCATAGAGAATAAATGGAGTGCGTGTCATTCCCATCTATGTTCTGTGGAAAGGGGTTGGGTTACTTTTCGCTGTACAACCCCTTTAAATCAAAGACAAGTCTTGCAAAATCAACATTCTTATAGAGGATTGAGACATCTATATAAATAATCCAGAGCAATGTATAGAAATTTACAAGGTTACAATGTTTCCATTGAATCTACAAAAGATTTGCAATTATTCTCTTGTTTGGATAATTCCTCTATGGATACATTTCTATACATGGCTCTATACATAAACATATGAATAATATAAATAAATATAAAATGTAAATATGTAAAAATCGGCTAAAAATATATCCCTATTATGCCCCTATAGGGAAATCACATTTTGAAACCCACAAACACAAAGGGGGAGATTTGAATAATATAAATAAATATAAAATGTAAATATGTAAAAATCGGCTAAAAATATATCCCTATTATGCCCCTATAGGGAAATCACATTTTGAAACCCACAAACACAAAGGGGGAGATTTATCAAAACCTGTGTGGAAGAAGAGCGGTGCACTTGCCAATAGTGACCAATCAGATTGCTTTTTTCATTTTTTAAAAAGACCTGTAAAAAATGAAAAAAGTGATCTGATTGGTTGCCACGGGCAACTGCACTACTCATCCTCTACACAGGTTTTGATAAATCTCCCCCAAGATCTCTAAAATAGTTATATACATAACACCTGTGAGCCCCAATGGGGACAGGGACCAATCTGAGTGTACAGCGCTGTGGAATCTGTGTGCGCTATATAAATAAAGAGAGAACAACTCTTGGGTACTTAGCCTGTATTCTAGTGTCCAGCTACTGGATAGAAGATAATAAGTAATAGTCAACTAGTTATGGATTTAAAAAGAGCCACAAAGAAAAGGCTTACCGTATTTTTCGTCCTATAGGACGCACCGGCGTATAAGACGCACCCAATTTATAGGTGCAAAATCTAAAAAAATAAAGATTTTGAACCCAATAGTGGTCTTCAACCTGCGGACCTCAAGATGTTGCAAAACTACAACTCCCAGCATGCCCGGACAGCCGTTGGCTGTCCGGGCATGCTGGGAGTTGTAGTTTTGCAACATCTGGAGGTCCGCAGATTGAAGACCACTGCATAGGAGGTAATACTCACGTGTCCCCGCCGCTCCGGACCCGTCACCGCTGCCCTGGATGTCGCTCCATCGCTGTCGCCATGTTCCCGTCGCTCCGGAACGTCTCTGCTGCCGGCCGGGTATCCTCGCTCTCCGTCGCCGCCATCACATCGTTACGCACGTCGACGCACGTACGCGAGGACGTGATGACGAGGAAGGAGAGCGCCGGCCATACAGGGGATCCCTGAACGGAGAAGACACCGAGGAGGCAGGTAAGGTCCCTCCCGGTGTCCTGTAAGCACTAACCTGGCTATTCAGTCGGGCTGTTCGGGACCGCCGCTGTGAAATCGCGGCGGTCCCGAACGGCCCGACTGAACAGCCGGGTTAGTGTCACTTTCCCCTCAGACGCGGCGGTCAGGTTTGATCGCCACGTCTGAAGGGTTAATACAGGGCATCACCGCGATCGGTGATGTCCTGTATTAGCCGCGGGTCCCGGCCGTTGATGGCCGCAGGGACCGCCACTATAGGGGTGTATTCGCCGTATAAGACGCACCGACTTTTTCCCCCCAGTTTTGGAGAAGAAAAAGTGCGTCTTATACGGCGAAAAATACGGTATCTATCGATCCATCCACATACAACAAACTGGATCATCTTTGTCATTGAGATTGTTGTATCACCATAAGCAGCTCTTGAACACAGCCTGTAAAGAGGGGAACACATATTAAACCAAATGTGTACATGTAGTGAAACAGCTTTGGGCCACTGTCTCTGGGTTTGTGTGTTCCTGAAAAGAAATTCTCTTCTATTCAATTTTTGTTTCATTAGAAAGTTAATTCAAGGGGAACAAAAGCATAATTTCTATGAAGAATTCCAGACCCCTCATTTGTGTCTGTTCTCTTAGTATAAAGATGGGAAAACTTCAACCACTTGGCACTGAGACTGAGAACAACATTTTTACATAATTAAAGGGAGACAATCATCATATTTTACCCTATATAATGCTTGGCAAAGTGTTATATAGGGTAAAATCTTTCAAATCTTTATCCTCACCATCCCCGAGGGATGGTGAGGATATGAACTCATAAACTGCTCCCCGCCACGCCCCTGAGTAGTCGCCTGTGCGGGGAGCTCCTCTCACCTAGTTCCGCTTATTCGGCCGGCAGCGACGCCCCCTCCGCTTGATTGACGGGCCGATTCATCGTTCTGCTCCGTCTGTTTAATGAGCAGAGTTATGACTGGGCCCATCAATCAAGCCGAGAGGGAGTCGCTGGCGGCCAAAGACTTGGGACTAGGTGATAGGAGCTCCCCGCACAGGCAGTTCATATCCTCACCATCCCCGCAGGCAGGAGCGTCCCCGGGGATGGTGAGGATAAAGATTTTACCCTATATAACGCTTTGCCAAGCATTTTATAGGGTGAAATATGATGATTGCTTCCCTTTAAATGATTAAAAATCTCAAAATTACTTGTAATATCTATGTATCTCATTTTAATCTTTCTATTTTTACAAGGGTAGAAAAAAAACATTGGGTCACTTTTGGGGACTGGCATTTTGGAACAGGATGGACATCAGGGACATCAGCTTTATGAACTTATTACAGAACATTAATCATACAATGTGTTTCATCAGAGGACTGATGCCTTTATCAGGTGTAGTAAAATAATATAAGTGTTCTATATACACGAGGCAACATTCAAAATATTTTATTGTGTAACAAATAATCCTTTACCCTATGACATCAGTGCAAGTAAACAAAGCTATACAGACACCATTAAGGGTGCGTTCACATGTGCATATTTTCTGTCTGACCACAGTGCTCTCTGCTGACACCTCTGTCCATTTTAGGAACTGTCCAGAGCAGGAGAGGTTTGCTATGGGGATTTGCTCCTACTCGGGACAGTTCCTAAAATGGACAGAGGTGTCAGCAGAGAGCACTGCGGTCAGACAGAAAGGAAATTCAAAAAGGAAAGAACTTCCTCTGTAATATACAGCAGCTGATAAGTACTGTAAGGATTAAGATTTTTAAATAGAAGTAATTTACAAAGTTGTTTAACTTTTTGGTGCCAGTTGTTATTAAAAAATTTTTTTTCCAGTGGAGTACCCCTTTAATTCTGTAGAAAAATCTGCTAAAGCAAATCTGCAGCAGTAAATCTGCACACAAACAGATAAAACATAAATGAATAATAAAACTCAGAAGACATAAACAGTTTCATGTAGGAGGAAAGTAGTTTCGCAGTAAAAAAAAAAAAAAAAGGGGGTAGATTTATTAATGTGCATAAATAAAGAAATAAATACATAGGATGTCAATCTGCAGAACTGTCTGATAGAAGTGAAGGTGTAAACAAATACTTATGTTTGGAAACACAATAAGCAGAAATGAATGGAGAGAAAGGCAATCAGTATAGTTACGGAAACCAAGGGCTATCAAAAGGATGGAGATAGATACATCTTGTCTCCTCCACAGTTATTGGCTTTTTTTTTATTTTTTATGTGCTTCAGAATGTACCAACCAAGTTTTAAATGCCATCTTTGGAATAATAAAAATGGATCACTAAAAAGAGATGTAATGGCTATGATTGTTCTTCTTAAGTGTCTCTTGCCCCAGAACACAATTTCTCTAAGGCTGCTTTCACACTATAAAGTTCTTCTGTTTTAAAGAGCCGTTATAATGTTCCGTTATTAAAACCCTTAAAAACGTCCGTTACAAAATCACATTAAAGTCTATGGGATTTTTACATTATCAGTTTTAACCCTTCATAGCCGGTTTATTATAACTGATGTTATTTTGTGACGGGAGAAAAATAGTGCAAGTACGGGGATGGCATGAGGGAAGAATAACCAATGTATCTCAAGAATAGGTTTTAATGGACGATCATAAACAGACAGCTGGAACGGTCCAGAGGGTGGAGCGACACAGTGTTTCGCCGGCGGCTTCTTCCGGCTCCATGGAGCCGGAAGAAGCCGCCGGCGAAACACTGTGTCGCTCCACCCTCTGGACCGTTCCAGCTGTCTGTTTATGATCGTCCATTAAAACTTATCCTTCACAGAACAGTTGCCGCTACATTCCTTTCTTCGTACCATTGCATGTTAGTGACTTTCTTTGCGAGCACCGCTGTTAGGATTGTTTGGAGATCATTTTCAAAGTGCTTCACATGTGCCACTGTGGCTACCGGGTTTGACTGTTTGGATTGTGAGTGGTGCTCATCATCTTCTGCCCTCTTCCTTTTTTTATCTCAAGAATATATTGGACTCCTTCTCTTGCTCTCCAGCACATTGTACAATGCAGCAGTGTAAATGAACAAAACTGTGTTGGGACCCAAGAAACCCTAAAATCATGTGTTTATATCAATACATCAGCACCTCTACTGCACGGATCAATGCACGTTCATGTAGATCAGCACTTGTTAGCCGGTTTGCTTTTGTGGACAAGGGGTGTGGCTCACCAGACCTTCTATTGGGGCATGGCCTGAGATGTGCATTGAATGTCAAATGTTTAGCGCAAAAATATCAGTGTAAAATAAGCCAAGCTATAGTTGGGGAAAAATTAGACAACAGTGTCTAAAGATGCGCCAATTCATCAAACAGTTTGTGACACATTGTGAAAGTTTGGTGCATTCTTATATTTCTTAGTTTGCACTGTGTAGGTAATAGATTGTTTTAGTAATTCTGCCCCATTTTATTGGAAAACATTAGAGATGAGCGAACTTACAGTAAATTCGATTCGTCGCGAACTTCTCGGCTCGGCAGTTGATGACTTATCCTGCTTAAATTAGTTCAGCTTTCAGGTGCTCCCGTGGGCTGGAAAAGGTGGATACAGTCCTAGGAGACTCTTTCCTAGGACTGTATCCACCTTTTCCAGCCCACCGGAGCACCTGAAGGCTGAACTAATTTATGCAGGATAAGTCATCAACTGCCGAGCCGAGAAGTTTGTGACGAATCGAAGTTCGCTCATCTCTAGAAAACATGTATTAGACAATTTTATAAGCATAATCTCTGGTTGCCCTCTATATGTCTACTAGGACATATACAAATTGATTATATAACTATTATGCATCATCATCCATTTCCAGAATCCTTACACAAACTATCTGTGCCCTGTTTCCTATGAGGAACAAAGCTGCTATTGTGCCTGCTGTGCAGAAAGTAGGGTAGTCAGGGTCTGACTGGCCCTTTTGTCTTTGGGCTTACTACTGTAGTGCGATTCATTTACAAACAAGACTTGAAATTTGGATGTATCAGAAATCTATTGTTCTGGCTCATTTACAGGCACAATTACGTGAGGAACATTGACAGGATGAGTTCAGATCTCACCTCCGAGAAAACAGTAATTGCACCATTATCTCCATGTGTTCCTGAGAAAATAAATCAGGATGCAAAAGCTATAGTCTGGTTTGTTAATGTTACTATGGGTAAATGATGGGAAATAAGTGACTCTATTAAATACAATATACAGTGCTTCTGGGAAGTTTCCGGACCCTCTCACTTTTATCCCACTTTGGTATGTTAAGGCCTTGTGTTAAAATACAATAAAAGATCTATTTTCCTCCATCATTCTGTACTTAATAACCTATAATGAGAATGTAAAAAAAAAAGTGTGCAAATTTATTAAAAATGAAAAATGAATTTGACATGGACATAAGTATTCATACACTTTTCTATAACACTTTAGCTCTGGCTCCTCCCATTTCTCTTGATCATCTCTGAGATGTTTCTACACCTTGATTGGAGTCACCTGGGGTTAATTCAGCTGATTGGACAAGATATGGGAAGACACAGCCTTGTCTATATGAGGTCTCACACCTGACAATGTATTTCAGAGCAAACACCAAGCCAAGAGGGGTAAAGAACTGCCTATAGAGCTCAGAGACTATGTGGATGCACAGTTCTGGAGAAAGGTACAAAATAAAGTTCCCAAGAGCTTCCATAATTCCGGAAGAAGTTTGGAACAACCAGGGCTCTTGCTACAGCTGACCATCCTACCAAACTAAGTAGTAGAGGAAAAGGGCCTTGTAAGAGAGATGATCAAGAACCCAATGGTCACTCTGACTGAGCTCAAAGATCTTGTGTGCACATGGGAGAAACTTTAATAAAATTAACTATCACTGGAGCACTCCACTAACCTGGGCTTCATGGCAGAATGGCTAGAAAGAGGACACATGAAAGACTGTATGGAGTTTACAAAAAAGCACCTTAAATGGGCACTGGTATTTCCTGTTGGGTTTTGTTTTCTAAACTACACATCCCATAGTTCCATGCTTGTAAGTTTGAGGTCACTTTCCTCAGCCACCCCACCCATTAAAACACAGATTTTTCTAACCAGGGGGTCTACAGCTGTTGGGAGCTTGAAGCAGGACAGGCTCCCGCTAATTATTTGACTAGTGATGTCAGGTCTCCATGCATTGCAACCTGGGAAATCCTGAGACATGAGTAATTTTGTATGCTGTTAAAATAAATATTGGGACGATAATTACAGAAGAATTGTGAGAAAACCGTCACAGACAGGAACAGACACTATATTATGAAAATAAAATAAAAATCCTGGAATCCTGGAATCCAGGCACTGTTCATCTTCTGCCTGATACCATCCCTACAATGAAGCATGGTGGTAGCAGCATCAAGCTGTGGGGGTGTTTTGTAGTGGCTGAGAAAGGGAGACTGGTCAGGGTTGAAGAAAAGCGAAATGGAGAAGAACACAGAGATATTTTTAATGGAAACCTGATCCAGAGTGATCTGGACCTCAGACTGGGCAAAAGGTTCACTTTCCAACAAAGACAAGACAAGAGTACCTTAGGGACACAGCCAAGACAAGAGTACCTTAGGGACAACTTTGTGAATGTCCTTGAGTGGCCCAGCCAGAGCCCAATGGAACATCTCTGAAGAGACCTGTAAATGGCTTCTACAGATGATCCCCATGTAACCTGACAGAGAGGATCTGCAGAGAAGAATTGCAGAAAATCCCCAAATCCTAATGTGCCAAACTTGCGGCATCATACCCAGGAAGACTGAAGGCTGTAATCACTGCCAAAGGGCCTTTAACTAAGTACTAAGTAAAGGGTCTGAATATTTCTATCAATGCATAATTTTAGTTTTTAATTTTCAATAAATTAGCAAATATCTCTTACATTTTGTCTTCCCTTTCAGAATGAATATTTTGGAGTAGGTCTTTGGCAATGTTTGCCCATTCATCCAGAAGAACATTTCTGAAATAAGAATCTCCATTTTAGTTCATCCTAAAACTGTTAGATTGGGTTGAGGTCAGGGATGCATGCGGGCCAGTGAAGTTCTTCCACACCAACCTCACTCCTGCCTGATATACATGGCTCCTTTGCCATCCTTCCCTCCCCTTGCCTACATCTCCCAGCTCTGCTCTGCCAACTCTCTGGGAGCAGCCCCCATTGTCCTTCTCTGAGCAGCAGAGAGAGTCAGTGTCTGATTGGCTAAAGCCCCACACACCTCTCAGTTCTCATCAGTAAAGGTAGAAAGAGTCATCAGTGCAGTGCAGAAACCACATGGTCTGTGTCTCTCAGGAGGGTGCAGGCTGCATTCAGAGAGGGAGTAGAACAGAGACAGAGTGGATGGCTGGATGATTCCCTCACTTCATGCATGTAAGTGACAACCAAAGAAGGGAAATTGCTCTATATAGCTAATGAATGATATTTAGACAATTACATAGGTTGATGAAAGGGAAAGGATGGTCTATGGGTTTAGTTCCCCGGAATACCCCTTTAACTATGCCTTAATGGACCTTGCTTTGGGGAGGGGCAGAAAAAGACAAAGGGTGACATTTATCAAAAAATAGAAAAAAGGATGTGTGCAGCTCGCAGCTAAACAAGTCCGAGGTGGATGACCACCATTACCCCAATACCCCAAGGTGTTATAATAAATCTAAAGTAACGCAAATGCAAATCTAGATCTCAAGGACGCCACCAGATAATAGAGCTGGTGCATGATGGAAATAAAATATGAGTAAATTAGAAATATAAATAAATAAATTATGAAACATGCTTAAAATGCAAAGGATGATTATTAAAATACTATCTTTTCAAGAAATGTTCATACAATCCTATCCTAACACAGTGCCCTTGTGAGAGGATATAATATAAATCATGTAATACTCTAAAATTATATTCTAATATAAATAGTACATATGCACTACTATTGTTTGGGATATACAATATAAAGTATAAAATATTAACTTTTTTCTATTATATCACACACGTATCAATATGTTGCATAATCCGGCATTCGTTACTCTGGCACAATTCTGCAAGAATCAAATACACCCGCAGTTCTTATTTCTGTTCTGTAATCCGTGGCAATACTTAGTGTCTACTAACAGACTTGGCACTGATTATGCCTCTCATCCGAGGCCAATAGTCTGGAAACAGTATATATGGTATATACAGCAATAGTTTGTGGGGGAGATTTATCAGTGCTTTTAGAGCATAATTTTTTTGTCTATGTTTTGGCGCAGTTCAGGTGCAAGCAGAAGATTTAGAGACTTTTATGCATCTTTTGATATAGACAGTTTCACTCTTTTTGCCTACCTGTAGAACTTTTTCTTTTTGATCATGCAGTGGTCACGTATTTATCATTTGCGACTTTTGTCAAAAGTCGCTATTTTGTGCACAAAGGTACTTTTTTAGGCGCAAAGCTACACCACCTACCAGTAGGCGTGAGAATCACTTCTACCTTCCACAATTCAACCTTAAACCTCTTGTGGAGCGTCCCACTCCCCTTCTATGACACACGCTCAGAAGCTGAGCGCAGGTCATAGCTGGGTGGTCCTGGTGGCTATCTGCCACCAGGACCCATCTCTAATGCCAGACACCACTGATCATGATGATGTCAAATTTGATTGTAGCATCTAAAATGCAAGTAAAAATGTCCCGGCAGCTCTGTGAAATTAAAGGGATATTCCAGGCCAAAACTTTTTTTTATATATATCAACTGGCTCCGGAAAGTTAAACAGATTTGTAAATTAGAAGTAAACAAGAAACAACAGTGGCACCGATACCTTAGGCCTCCTAAGACCACGAGATGGAGACGGCGTCCCGCTAGACTGGAAATCCACCCTGGCAGCGGAGGTGCTAGGACAATAAAGACCGTAGTCACTAAATTGTAGTAAATAAAGAAAAAAGGTGTCCTGCACTCACCGCTTCTATCCAGGTAATCCTGCTCCCATCTCGGGTCACGACTCGAACACGGAGGACATGGGTTGTGGAGCGCTCAGAGGCGACTGCCGGCGGTTTCACGCATAGGAATGCGCTTCATCCGGCCTCGTTAACGTCATCGCGCTGTGCGAATTATAAAGGTGCAGCTGGTGAGTCACATGATTCCAGGTGAACTCTCACCCCGTGTTACATTCAAAAGTGAACGGACCGAAAACACCACATAAGGAAGCAAAAAGCAAGTTAGGTAAGTACATCAATACTAATAGACCTAAATCTGCCCTGAATAAACAAAAATTTATAAAAAAGGGGAAAAATCTAATTTATCATTTAACCCTAACGGCCCCTGTGCGTCAAGGCGCAGTATCCAACGCGCCTCGGCACGCAGGAGCAGACGACGTCTATCTCCTCCAGAAGGGTGACAAGGGATTGTTTCAAGACCTCCAAATTTTAACGTGGTGCAATTTCCACCATGTATGGATTGCATATGCTGAACAAATCTTGGGGAACCACCTCCTTTTCGAACCGAGTACATATGCTCACGCACTCGGGCCCGGAGTTGTCTCTCGGTTTTTCCAATATAAAAAAATTGGCAACTACAACATAAAAAATATACAACGAAGGTGCTCCGGCAGGTGATGAGGTGTTTTATTTCAAAAACATAACTCCCTAATTTAATAGAAATCACATTAATGTTGTGAGGGCATTGAGGACAGAAGCCGCACTTCTTATTCCCTTTCGGGGCTATACCAGACAACCAAGTCTCCTTGGGATGTGCTTCTCTATTCAACTTCTGACCCTTCAGTAGATCAGCGATAGTCTTGTTTTTTCTGAAGGTAACTATGGGTCTATTTTGTGCTGTATTCACAATGTCTGGATCTGCCATTAGTAGATACCAGTTCTTAGTGATGGCAGATTTGATAACGTGATTCAGAGGGCTGTTTTTAAAAGCAAACGTGAATTTTGAATTTTCTTCAGTGGTGGACGGAAAATCTTTTTTCTTATTTTTTGAATCAATAAGTAAATCTTCTCTGTTTTTAATTGCAGCTCTCCTGTAAGCTCGTGCTAATACTTCATCAGGATACTGACGCTGTCTAAAGCGTGTAAGTAAGTGTCCTGCTTGTTCCTCATAATCAGACTGCTTGCTATTATTTCTTTTTAAACGTAAAAGCTGGCTATACGGAATAGAATTTTTAGTTTCAATAGGGTGGGAGCTCTTATAGTGCAAAAGAGCATTTCTTGCCACTTCTTTCCTATAGCCTTGTGCCAGCAGCTGGTTATTCTCCACATAGAGTTTAAGATCCAAAAATTCGAGACTATCTCCCCCAAACACACTCGTAAATACCATGTTCATAGCATTGACATTAAGATAGGCTACAAAATCCTCAAACACACTTGGAGGCCCGTCCCACACCACCAGGATATCATCCATATACCTCCAAAAAGCCCGAATATGCCTTGAAAAAAGATTGGAGGTACTGAAAACATACTCCTGTTCAAACGCGGCTAAAAACAAATTCGCGTATGAACAGGAGGTGGGACTCCCCATTGCGGTTCCGACTTTCTGTCGGAACCATTGATTGTCGAATTGAAAAGTATTATTGTTAAGAATAAACATGAGGGCATCACAGATAAATTGTACAAAACCGTGTGACTTGTCGGTCCTATTCAGAATGTTTTGAATGGCTTGCACACCCGTAATATGGGGAATGCGGGTGTACAACGCCTCTACATCTATAGATGCCAACGAGAAAGAGGGTTCCCAATTAAAGTCGTGAATAAACCTTAATACGTCTCCTGTATCTTTAAGATATGTTGGAATGGAGGTAAGGAGGGGTCTAAGGGACCAATCTACGTATTTAGATAAGTACTCGGTCACCGAACCCACCCCCGCAACAATAGGTCGTCCAGGGGGGTGGGTGCGGGACTTATGTACCTTAGGTAACAAATACCAATTGGGGTCACTGGGGGTCACAGGTATAAGGCGTTCCGCTAATTTCAGATCCAACACTCCAACCTCTACATAGTGGCGAAGGAACGATCTCAACTTCTCTTTAATACGGCTCGTAGGATTCTCCGACAACTTTTCATAGGTATCTATCGCAGACAATTGACGCTGAGCCTCTTGGTTATAATCAACTTTAGACCAAACAACAATACTGCCTCCCTTATCTGCTCTTGAGGTGACAAGATCCTCTCTCTTAACTAACCAATTCAGACCTTCAAATTCATCGTTAGATAAGTTACTCAGTGGATGGGGGTAAATGAGTGCCTTCATGTCATTTTTTACTGCCTTCATGAACAAATCAATAGGGCCACCCGGTGCCAAGGGAGGGTTGAATGTGGAGGGGACCCCCCCAAAAAAGGGGGGGAGTCCCCTCCACATCGAACCTGTGTGGCATCATCTGATGCCAAGTCAACTAACATATTCGTAAACTCCATGTCATTAGCATCAAAACCCTTAACAGGGATAAAGCCCAAAGGGCCTATATGGCAAGGTGTATTACAATCAATTAATGCAGGAGGTTTTTTTATGGAGCTGGAAAAAAACTTATTGAGGTTAATTTTGCGAACAGCCCTAAATAAATCGACTTCAAAGGAGACAAAATCAAAACCTTCAACTAATCCAAAATTCAGACCTTTAGACAAAGCAGTCAGAGTACTCTGGGGGAGGACAACATCTGTCAGGTTCTCCACCAGAGTCTCCCCTGCTAATCCCTCCAAGTGACCTCCTTGCGTTTCTGTGCCCACTTTCCTCTGAGCGTGCCTCTTTCTGCCCCCCCTTCTGGTCTTCTTTCTAAAGGGGGTTGCTGAGTATAGGAGTTTCCCTGGCTAGAATCTCTATTACCCTCATCTGAAGCGCTCGTGTCTGATTCAGTGGTCCAGAAATCTTGGCTTCTGCGACCCTTGAAGTTTCTTCTTCTAACTCTTCTACCTGCATTTCTTCTACCATTTTTGTTATTATTGGTACTCCAAGAAAAAACATTATCGTTGTCATAATCGCGCTTATCGCGCACAAATTTGTCACGTTTTACTTCTTTTATCTCAATCTGGAGGAGGGCCATCTTCTTCTCAAGATTTTTTAAGAAAGTGGTTGCTTGGATTTCAGATACTCGTTTACGAAATTCACTTTTAGACCTTTCCAAATCTTCAGTAATTTTAACATAGTCTCTCTGATGTTGTTCCAGGACTATTTCTACCAATTTCAAAGCATGTTGCATATGTGCAGATTTCCAAGCATGCATGAACTCATTACTATCCAAAAATTGGGACGGAAATTTATAATTCCTTAAACCCCTAGGAGCTCTGCCTGAGTCAACATAAGCCTGCAACGAATTAATAGACCAAAAAGATCTTGCTTCCTTTTCAGTGAGTGAAACAATTCTGTGCTCAAGTGCTCGTATGCTAATTAGCTGCAATTCATCCTGCAAATTGCAGGATGAAAAAAACGCTCCAGCGTCCTGTCTTCCTGTGTCCGGCATTGGATTACCATCTGTGGAACTATTATCTGTCTCCATAGCTGGTACAAGGCTAGGTAGCGTGCTCAACTTAAGAACATGTGCAGAAAAAATACTAGAAGTAAACAAGAAACAACAGTGGCACCGATACCTTAGGCCTCCTAAGACCACGAGATGGAGACGGCGTCCCGCTAGACTGGAAATCCACCCTGGCAGCGGAGGTGCTAGGACAATAAAGACCGTAGTCACTAAATTGTAGTAAATAAAGAAAAAAGGTGTCCTGCACTCACCGCTTCTATCCAGGTAATCCTGCTCCCATCTCGGGTCACGACTCGAACACGGAGGACATGGGTTGTGGAGCGCTCAGAGGCGACTGCCGGCGGTTTCACGCATAGGAATGCGCTTCATCCGGCCTCGTTAACGTCATCGCGCTGTGCGAATTATAAAGGTGCAGCTGGTGAGTCACATGATTCCAGGTGAACTCTCACCCCGTGTTACATTCAAAAGTGAACGGACCGAAAACACCACATAAGGAAGCAAAAAGCAAGTTAGGTAAGTACATCAATACTAATAGACCTAAATCTGCCCTGAATAAACAAAAATTTATAAAAAAGGGGAAAAATCTAATTTATCATTTAACCCTAACGGCCCCTGTGCGTCAAGGCGCAGTATCCAACGCGCCTCGGCACGCAGGAGCAGACGACGTCTATCTCCTCCAGAAGGGTGACAAGGGATTGTTTCAAGACCTCCAAATTTTAACGTGGTGCAATTTCCACCATGTATGGATTGCATATGCTGAACAAATCTTGGGGAACCACCTCCTTTTCGAACCGAGTACATATGCTCACGCACTCGGGCCCGGAGTTGTCTCTCGGTTTTTCCAATATAAAAAAATTGGCAACTACAACATAAAAAATATACAATGAAGGTGCTCCGGCAGGTGATGAGGTGTTTTATTTCAAAAACATAACTCCCTAATTTAATAGAAATCGCATTAATGTTGTGAGGGCATTGAGGACAGAAGCCGCACTTCTTATTCCCTTTCGGGGCTATACCAGACAACCAAGTCTCCTTGGGATGTGCTTCTCTATTCAACTTCTGACCCTTCAGTAGATCAGCGATAGTCTTGTTTTTTCTGAAGGTAACTATGGGTCTATTTTGTGCTGTATTCACAATGTCTGGATCTGCCATTAGTAGATACCAGTTCTTAGTGATGGCAGATTTGATAACGTGATTCAGAGGGCTGTTTTTAAAAGCAAACGTGAATTTTGAATTTTCTTCAGTGGTGGACGGAAAATCTTTTTTCTTATTTTTTGAATCAATAAGTAAATCTTCTCTGTTTTTAATTGCAGCTCTCCTGTAAGCTCGTGCTAATACTTCATCAGGATACTGACGCTGTCTAAAGCGTGTAAGTAAGTGTCCTGCTTGTTCCTCATAATCAGACTGCTTGCTATTATTTCTTTTTAAACGTAAAAGCTGGCTATACGGAATAGAATTTTTAGTTTCAATAGGGTGGGAGCTCTTATAGTGCAAAAGAGCATTTCTTGCCACTTCTTTCCTATAGCCTTGTGCCAGCAGCTGGTTATTCTCCACATAGAGTTTAAGATCCAAAAATTCGAGACTATCTCCCCCAAACACACTCGTAAATACCATGTTCATAGCATTGACATTAAGATAGGCTACAAAATCCTCAAACACACTTGGAGGCCCGTCCCACACCACCAGGATATCATCCATATACCTCCAAAAAGCCCGAATATGCCTTGAAAAAAGATTGGAGGTACTGAAAACATACTCCTGTTCAAACGCGGCTAAAAACAAATTCGCGTATGAACAGGAGGTGGGACTCCCCATTGCGGTTCCGACTTTCTGTCGGAACCATTGATTGTCGAATTGAAAAGTATTATTGTTAAGAATAAACATGAGGGCATCACAGATAAATTGTACAAAACCGTGTGACTTGTCGGTCCTATTCAGAATGTTTTGAATGGCTTGCACACCCGTAATATGGGGAATGCGGGTGTACAACGCCTCTACATCTATAGATGCCAACGAGAAAGAGGGTTCCCAATTAAAGTCGTGAATAAACCTTAATACGTCTCCTGTATCTTTAAGATATGTTGGAATGGAGGTAAGGAGGGGTCTAAGGGACCAATCTACGTATTTAGATAAGTACTCGGTCA